>NW_019100593.1:0-2088 GCF_001856785.1 Myzus persicae | reverse complement strand
TGGGTGGGTGGGTAGGTATACTCGAGAACACACACAAGCACACTTACACGACTAACGGTAGCAATATAATATATATGTGTGTGTGTGTGTGTGTGTGTGTGTGTGTGTGTGTGTGTGTGTGTGTGGTAGCGGTGTAGCGAGGAGTAAGTTTGTGGTCAGTTTTAATAGCGTTCATTATGTCTTGTCTACGTGTGTGAGTGAGTGTGTGTGTTTGTGCGTGTGGGCGAGTGTGGGTGTGTGTGTGCGTTATAAATTTACTGGCGTAACTCCAAACGATCGTGGGGCGGCTGCGGGGGTTACTTTTGCCGCGCGAGCGAAAGGGACCGACGACGGCAGAGGACGTGGCGGTCATCGGGTCGGCCGGTCGGATGCTGCGATGTTCCGTGGACCATATAATAAACCGAACGCTTATATATTACGCTATAACCGGTGTGAGCGTGACAGGAAACGACGGCACACCCGCCCGAGACGAGTTTCTGTTCGCGGGCAGCGCGTCCTGCTGCAATATGATCATAATATAGTATATATATGTATACGCAGCGTCGTTCGTCCCATTCATCGTCATCCTTAACTCGGCGGGGTCTGCGCACGCGCGAGCGCTCGGTCGTCGGTTTGTTTTGGGCGAAAAGTTCCCGTGCGGCGGAAACGCGTGCTATCTAAATATATTATATACCTAGGTATAACGCGTACAGCGTATACCGTATACGCGGTTCCCGGGTGGCGGTGCTTGGTGATGATGGTCATCCTTTTTAAACCCCTTGTGCTGCAGTGCCCGCACGCATTCGCGCTCGCCCCGTTCGCACACACGCACAGAATATTCTACTCTGAAAATTAATCATCCCATTAATCCACAACCGCCCCTGTTTCCATTAAGTTTAATGATGCTGTGCGCTACATCAGACCGGCTTAAATGCGTGTAGTTTATGTGACGTGTATTATATGTGTGTGTAGCCCACGCGCGCACATTGTTGTCGTACATTATTATATATTAATACCTATAATAATAGTATTATTCCATTGGAATAGAAAGACTATTATTTTTAATAATAATCTCACAATACAACTCGTACATGCAGTGCTTCGATTTCAACAAGAGCAGTCGAGTTTTCGAAATCAAAAAACAATACAATTTTAAAGAAATTATGGCGCACGTAGTTGTAATTGCGAGATATTTTGATTTTTTCTCGGGACACGACGGTTCTATATTATCCTCGTACTTTAATGCACCTTTCAAGCGGTGTCATTAACTTAAAAATAAAACGATAATGTCCGGTCCAAAGCAAATGTCACTGTATATTATATTATGTTGTTTACCGCCGAGAACTAATATAAACGTCGAGTCTATAATGTTATTAGGAGCACCGAACAGGTAGATACGTCAATATACGTGTAATTGACAGAAATAATATAGCGCACGAGATTACGTTCTTTAAGGTTGGATTGATATTTTCATCGGATAAATGAAATCCCGAAACGTGAATTGGCTCATGTGGGTTTGGCAGTTAAATTTAACCTTTATATAAAAAAAAACATTTGTGGACGATTTACCTTTGATGTTCTCCCCTTTTTATTTTTTTTTTTTTTTAGACAGCGGGTAGCTTTAACTCGGCTTCCGTTTCGGACAGGTAACTCGAGCATGTAATACAATCAGTTTAACAGTATTTGCGTTGCAAGTCTTATTACAAAAACACGAAACTAATATAAAACTATACGTTGGGCTCGCTGTGTAGAGTTATGTTTTTAATTAATAAAAGTATCGCAAGGTACCTTAAGTACCTATTAAAATACCTATGCAAGGCTGACAAAAGAATAACAACTATTTAAACATTTTTACATCAAAATAGTAATAATAATAATAATAATAATATAGGTAGGAGTAGTATGTGTTTGGGGAGTTTGGCTCCATTTTTACAGGGAGATGAAAAAAAATCAAGGGAACAAATTCCCCTTACAGTGCATCCAATCTCCCTGTAATTTCAAAACAAAATTTAAATGTTTAACCAGTTTGTTAATCTTTTTTCATAGAATTTCCCAAATAAATAAAAAATCATTTTTTTTTCTTTCAATTTTGTTTATTTTTTAATCAAT
>NW_019100592.1:35197-39713 GCF_001856785.1 Myzus persicae | reverse complement strand
ATCGAAACTGCCAAAGCCGAACGACGCTACCGAAGACCGAAACAGTCGCGGCCAACACGAACTTGACTACTGGACGGCGCAACTTCCAGCCACCAACATCGACCGGTGCGGTACATCTTAAAATAGCCCGTTTCCGGGCTACGCCGATCATATAAGTGCTTACGAACGGTCACACCAACCTAGTAATAACACTTATCGGTTGTGATTTACGTCACCGCACCAGTCGACGACCAGCGGCGAACCTACCGGCCAATCCGAGTACGACGTTGACGCATCACCCGCCAGACTCACGACGGGAACCAATACGGCCTCTATCAGGGTCATCCGAGACAAGCCGTCAGTCCCTCCAAGCGCGCCTGCCTAGGCCACGCTCGTCCGTCCGGGACTACTGATCGACGCCACTTTTTCGAGCGGGCTGATCAGTAATCACCCGGGCCGACCCAATTTTGTAAATTATAAAACATACCCAAATTGTAAGACTGCCTCGTACCCATGGGCTAAGATAAATTAGTCACGGATACGTGGGCCGTCACCCCCTAAATAATTGTATATATTTAATTTCTGTAAAATTAGTGATGGGAATAATCGAATGATTTTAATAATCGAATGATTAGTAATCGATAAATTTTATAATCGAATGAATCATTCGAATGAATTTTTCACTCGAATGATACAATAATCGAATGCTTTTTTATCTCACTAGTCACTACTCGTATACTACTGACTACTTTATACTTTAATTAATTGGTTTTATAAATATTAAATATAGTCAATAGTCATTACTCATTGGTATAGTGTTTAGTGTACCTAATGGCTAATACCTATATCAATAAATAATAATACAATTAGGTAATACTCAGTTGAAGTGTATTTACCTATAAATGATAATTGTTTTATCTATAAAAATAAATTATAAATTCCTTAATTCGGACAGAAAATCTATAAGATTATTTTATTATTCGAATGATTATAGTTACTAACTAATTGAACTGTTAGTTAGTGCTACTGATTTAGTGGTAGGTATATTATTATTTTAAATAATTTATAATAAAATAATCGAATAATAATAATAATAATAGTATAATACTAAAGTCTAAATTAGTAGTACCAAGTGCCAACCATATACATATAACCCATATTTACTAACCTACCAACTACTTTTTTAGTGAATTATCTGTAACATGTATCTAGGCAAAGAATCAAAAATATAAAAGAACAAATATTTAATTTAAGTATTTAATTATAAAATATAAAATAAATACCATAACATAAAATATTTCAAACTGATACAATATTAATAACTTAATAATAATAATACTTATATAAAATCAATATATTAATAATAATTTTGAAACTGCATCTTGCATTGAGAAAAAAAATGTTAATTAAAACTGTTAATTTATAAATTTAAATTTACATTACTATTTAAAAATACAATATAATCTAAATTTTTGGGGTGAAGTCTGTTCCGACGGTCGTTCGTTATTTGTCCCGTTTTTGAAAACACGCGTTCTGACGGAACAGAGGTCGCGGAAACACATAAATATTTTAAATGGAGCGAATAAAGTTCAGGAAATGTATTTTTGTGTTGTTTCCAAAAGTCTAAAGGGTTTTTTGTTCGATTTAAGTGGGGCATTTCTAAATATTGCCGTATTAAGAGAGAAGCCGAGATTCCCGTTGATAAGGTTGTTCTAATTTGGGAAACTTTACTATCAAAATGTTCCCATAATAAATTAGGTTCTGTGTTGATAGGCATATTAGATGTTTGGTTCTCTTGAGTATTTCTCATTATAGAATTAATTTCATCTGTTATCCATTTCTCCGTATTATTTGCATTGTCCACTAACCCAAATCCTGTCTTTTTAAATCTTGGATCTAAAAATGTAGCTTTTGCTACTATTTTATTGGATTCTAATATCCCTAAACGCCTAGCTACAACATCGATTGCTGTTTTTTTAAGTAAAGTACCGGCTGCTGTTGTAGTAGTTTTGTTTTTCAATGTATACTGTAGTCCTCGTATCAAAGGAATAACCATGGATAGTGTTGGATAATGTTCTCCGGATAACTCAACTGTCATTATTTCAAAAGGTTTTAATAACGGAAGACAGTCAGATATTAATTCCCATTCTAACGCGGTTAAGAAATTTGGAGCACGAGGAAGAAATGTTATTGCGGCAGATAACGGTGCTTTAATTTGAATAAGTCTTTCCAACATTATCAAACTAGAATTCCATCTAGTACTAACATCTTGTTTGACTTTTAATTCGGGAACATTCATTTGGTTTTGTATTTCTTTTAATTTTGTAGACGCGGAAACACTATGTTTAAAATGCCCAACCAACGCTTGGCATTTTTTTAGCACGTTAAGTAACTCTTCATTTGAAGTAATTGCATCATTAACAATTAAATTTAATGTATGCGCAACACATGGATGGTGATATTTACGAAGGTGTTCATTTATCGCATTTTTTATATTCGCCCCGTTATCTGAAACTATTGTTACTATTTTGTCTAAAATACCCCACTCAATTAAAATATCTGAAATTGAAGTAGCAATGTTTGCACCAGTATGTATTTTAATAATTTCTCTTGTTGCTAAAACAGGCGAATATAAACGATCATTAAATATAAAGTGACACGTAACTGTTAAATAAGCCCTATTGCTATCCGATGTCCACATATCAGTCGTAATTGAAACATTGTTGATACTTCTTAACATAGATTTAAGAATGGTAGCTATCTTATTATATTCATCCGGTAATAATTTCATAGTTAACGTTTTTCTACTAGGTGGCTTATACAAAGGCTGTAATTTTTTTGAATACTCCAAAAATCCAATATTATCAACTAATGAAAGTGGTTGATAATCAACAGAAATCATTTTGATTAGACTTTTGTCTATCGAACTTTTTTCTACTTCAGATAATTCATTACCTCTAGTCGAACCAAATAATTTTAACTGGCGAGAACGTTTAGGTATAGGTGAAGTACAGGGCTGCTGTGAACTCGTATTAGAACCTGAATGTTCTGATTGTAAATTAGAACTAGTTGAAGGACCGGCCGATAATACATCTGAATCTAATTGTTCTTCAGTTTCTATAATAGGATTAAGGTGTGCAGGGTGTCTTCTCTTCAAATGTTCTTTAGATAAAACAAAAATATATGCAAGCAAAATAAATAAATTGGAATTTTAAACTCTTAAAACAAAGTAAATAGTAATTAAATTTGAAATTTAAAAAAATGTAATCAATTGAAAAATTGTAATACTCTTATAAAAATAAAATAATATATATTATAAAAAATAATAATATATCTATATACAACACAATTCAGTATATATTATTAGTTTTATGAATTATAGTTATAACTTATAACCTTATGAGTTATGATATCATATAGTTAAGATATCTGTAAACAGATATTATATTTATCTAGTTAATTATTATGCTAGTGCTACACAGTACACACACGTTTTACAAGTAGTTTTGAATAAGCATTTTTTATAAATTAAAAAAAAATTAAAATCTAACAATTCAAAACTATTTTAAAAGTAATTTAAAAATATTCGTGTGTCAACACAATTTTTTATTGCAGTGTAATCATGATATTTGTATTAAAAAAAGGATGTTAAAGCGAACATCAAATACAGGCTATAATCAAAATAAAAACCTCAAATTTTGTTATTACATAGAAGAAAAAACTTAATCTATGAAGTAGCGTTTTTATTTTTTATAATTTAGTTAATATTATTATTATTATTACCTTTTAAATTTGTAGTATTTTTATGGTAATTGAAATCTTTCTTGCATACTTGACACTTCACGCATTTTTCGTTAATTTTTTTAAAATGCTCCCATACCACCGATCTTTTAGGTGCCATTTTACTACAACACGTCAACACTTCTTACTCGACTAATGCCAGAAATCGAAATTCGAAATGATTAAATTATTATAATTTAATAATACGTAATATGGTTTTTGGTATCTTATTCTTATTGCCTATTGGTTATTACTTCTATAATACTATTAATATTATAATATATACTATATTACTATTAGTCCAAAACTATTTTTGGAAATAATCGTATTGCATGATACTTATTCAATTCGAATTGTAATATCAAACTATTTATAAGTTTGTATTTATCATTATTTAGATATTTTATTGCTTTATTGTCAGGCTAAATAGTTATATACTGAACGTTCCTTAAATAAAAAAAAATTGTATTGCATTTCTTATTTCCGGTTTTTACTTTTTACTTTTTGCTAGGTATCGAAAATAAAGTGAATTTATCTATTCAATATACCCACAGTAAACCACAATATGAATATTAAATTTATATTTATAATATAATATTATTAATAATTGAACAATATAAAAAATACGCTGCAACTTATGGCTGCCCAATGAGGTTAATGAGGTATAGGTATAGTGGTACTATACTACTATAAATAAACCATATTATAATATAATATATATATATATTTTATACAGTAATCAGTAGTATACGGGTAA
>NW_019100592.1:3332-34307 GCF_001856785.1 Myzus persicae | reverse complement strand
AATAATAATTAAAATAATGAAATAATAAATTAATAACTTTAGTTAATAACCTTAATAGGAACAAACATAATAATAAGCACCTCAACTAAATAATTAATAGTGGTACAAAATAGTAACTGATAATAAAAGATAAGTATAAAAGTATTTAATGTTTTATAATAATTTTAGTATAATACCTATCGGCCCAAAAAAAAATTAATACATAATAACATTAACCTACTATATAATCTTTTAACCAAGATGGTGTCTTGCGAGTACGTTTGTTAATGTTGTTTACCTCTGTGTCTATGGCTGGTGTAGGAGAATTGATTTGGGTGTTGTCTGTGAGGGAAGTTGGAGGTGATTGTTGATTGTTATCCTCAAATTGAATCTCGCCTGGATCATCCAAATTTGGTCTGTATTGAGCTGGTTTAAGTGATTGTACATTAACTATTCTGGAATGTTTTTTGTTTGTTGCATCGGCCCTGGTAATTTTATAACAAACTTTTCCAACTGGGTGTTCAATAACAAATGGTCCTTTAAAATTTGGTGTAAGTTTTGTGTCATTTGTAGACTGCCAGTTATACCATACTCGTTGACCTGGCTGGAAGTTGTGTTGGCTTCTATGTTGATCGAATCGTTTTTTGTTTAATTTGTGATTGTCTTTTAAGTTTTCAATTGCTATACCTCTACTTTCTGCAAGTAAGTCTAGTTGATCCATTCTTGACAGGTCTGACTGTACTGAACCTAGTGCCATATCCATAGTAGAAAGTTTTGGTTCATAACCATGTAATAAGTAGAAAGGTGAAAACTTTGTGGTGCTCTGTTGAGATGTGTTTATAGCTAATATTAGGTTTGGTAGCTTAATGTCCCAATCATCTGGGTGCTCTAATGAGAATTTAGATAAAACTGAGATCATGGTTGCGTTAGAACGTTCTACCAGTCCGTTGGCTTGTGGGGTATATGGTGGACATAGTGAATGTTGTATTTCATATTTTTCTAAATAAAGTTTAAACTTATAACTTGTAAATGAAGAACCATTATCCGAAATATATGTAACTGGTAGTCCATAGTGATTTATGATATCATTTTCAAGTGTATGAATGATATTGTCTGTGGCAGTAGTACATGTAGGTCTAGCTAAAAGAAATCTGGTAGCGTGACAGATGTGAGCTAATATGTAACAATTGCCCGCTTTAGTAGTTGGGAGTGAAAGGTGATCTGCTGAGATGACTTCAAAAGGAACTTCAGGTATGGGTCTCTCACCTAACATACCATATGCTGATGTGGTTCTTCTGTTGACTTGTTGACAAGACTTACATCCTCGAACATAAAGGGCGCAGTCTTTTCTCATGGAACTCCACCAATAGCGTGCTTTAATCCTGGATAAAGTTTTCTTATTATCAAAATGACCTGTGTTGTCATGACAATGTTGTAAAACTGTGTTGCGAAAAGAAAATGGAATGACAATTTTACTTACTTCAAAACCATTTTCTATATTGACATGAACTAGGATGTTATTTTCATATTTATACATACGTTTTATTTGTAGAATATGAACTGTGTTATTTGTACTCTTAAGTTTTTTATTGATTTGTTGGCAGAAGGAGTCAGCTTGTTGGGCATGTACTAATTTATCGTTTTGAGAATTTATGATTGCCAAACAACACTGATTTTCATCGTTAACAGGTTGAGGGTATCTTGAGAGATGGTCTGCAATAATGTTTAGTTTACCAGCTCTGTAGATAGGTTCAAAGTCGAATGCTGCTAAGTCAACAACATATCTGGCAAACTTTCTGTTAAGCTTTGCTTTATTGACTATGTAAGCTGTGGAATAATTATCCGTTATGAGTTTAAAGGTTTGACCGACCAAATAAAGGCGAAATTTTTCGGTTATAGCCCAATGTACCGCTGTAACCTCTAACTCATTGCTATGGTAACGTTTTTCTGGATCTTTAAGGGATCTGCTTGCGTATTCTATTATACATATAGATCCATCATGTATTTGGGAGAGACAAGCACCTAATCCTTCATGACTTGCGTCGGTTTCTACGGTAGTTGGAACGTTTTGACGAAAGGCTGCAAGAACTGGGTTAGAAGTAATTGCTTATTTTAACTTAACAAAAGCATGATGTTCGTCATCTGATAATTGAATTTTATAATTAGAAGATTTCTTACTTGATACTGGTTTGTTCTTCAACATATTGGTTAAGGGTCTTGCAATTGATGCAAAGTGATTTATATACCTTCGTAATGCATTGGCAAATCCTAAAAAACTTCTAAGTTCCTGAAGTGTACTTAATGTTTGGTACCTTGTGACTGCTTGGGCACGTTCAGGGTCTGGCCTGTCTCCTTTCTCGTCTAATATTCTGCCTAAAATCTTTATTTCCTGTGCGGCAAAATTGCACTTGTTTTTAGTAAATTTGAGACTGTATTTCCTTGTGGCTTCAAAAAGTAACTGTAGAAAATTCAAGTGGTCTTCAAATGAATCATGTCCTGCTGCTAAATCATCATAGTACTTTGCCAGTCCTAATTTTAGTAAATCACCATAAGCAATAGAAATTGCTCTAGCTAAAAGAGCTGGTGCATTAGCAAGTCCAAATATAACTCTGCAAAATTCGATATGGTAATCAGGAGTCACTGCAGCAGTTTTAAAAATATCATTTTCTTTAATTTTAAAATTGTTAAAAGCATGTTTGATATCTACCAACGATTTGAATTTTTTACCAGCTATTTTACTGATCATCAAGTCCATTTGATCTATTGGAAATGGGTCTTTTACTGTAATTGGATTTATAGTTCTTGAGTAGTCGACGACCAATCGTTTCGGGGTTGACTCATGAAATGGCTGTTCTACAACAAAGGCAGGTGCTGCATAAGGCGACGTTGACATGCGACACACTCCTTGTGATATCCATTTTTCTACTTGATTTCTCTTAAATGTTCTGTCTGGATCGGTTGCTTTATAAGGTTTACATTTAATAGGCTTGTCATTGGTCAATAAAATCTCCATCTCAATGTCAGGAAATTCTCCAAGTTCAGCTTCAGGCGTTGAAAAAATGTCCTCATATGAGTTAATTAGAGATTCAAGTTTCTGGGTTTGGTCTTGATTGAGAAATGATTGATCTACTTTTGTGGTTTCTATATCAGATATTTTTGTAACAAGTGGTCTGTTGTTAAATCTGGATTGTACAACACATCCAACAAATGCAGTTTTGGATTTTACACAACCGAATTCTTGAATAGACGATGGTGTTGTTATACATACAGCACCATTTGGTTCAATAGTAATTGTTGCCTGTACTGCTTTTTGCCAATCACGACCTAGAATCATCGCAATAGGTAATTTATCACATAGACCTACTTTTGGCATAACATAATCAATGTTTCCGACTTGTATTCTGAGACTTATCCAACCACTTGGTGTGCAGTTACCCTCAGGCGTAGCGTATGATCCATCTTGCCATGGAAATATGGGTATGTTATCTGGAACAAAACACCTTCTAAGTAACGTAACACATGATCCAATATCGGGTAAGGCATCGATAGTCATGTTGCCATTTATTGTGGCTGGAATTTGAGATATTTTAACAAAATCTTCTGAGGTAGAATCCTCTTGAACACAATTTATTGTTTTGGTTGTCGATGTCTCTTTAGGCTTTACCTCTTTATTAAAATGTTTCTTATTGACATAGGTGGTATCTTTTATGTCTGTCTTGTTGTAAACACGAGCTGATTTTTCTTGAAGTGGATTTTTACAATTATAACTGACATGTCCTACTTGTTTACATCTATAGCAAGTTTGATCTTCTTCTTTATGAACTGATGGGTTAAAACGAGGGATATAGTTACCGTGTTCTTTTTGGTTGTCTTGAGATTTGAAACTAGTTATATTTTCGGAATTATTTTCTTTAACATAATGAACTTTGCGAATGGCATCCAATTGCACAGCCCTATCTAAGAGGTCCTTAACAGAGGTACACATTGCTGTCGTCAACGGAATTGCCCATTCGTGTTTAGTTATGCCTTGTAAGATTAGGGAAACTCTATCAGACTGTTGTAGCGGGAATGGAGCTTTGTCTATAATAGCATCCTTGTCATAAATGTAATCTGCAATTGGTTCATTAGAGCGTAGTGTGCGTTTGGCTTGGAATTGAATAAATTCAGAAAGAGACATCTTAACTTTAAATCGATCTATGATGCCTTCTTTCCAAGTATACCAATCGTCAAAAGAGCGACCAGATACTTTGTGCCAGTTTAAGGCTGATCCTGCTAATCGTGAGGTGGCGTTGACTAAGGTAAGAGATGGAGTCCAGTGTGCGTGTACTGAAATGCGTTCGACTTCTTTAACCCAATCGCAAACATTTTCGATTTTTTTTCCAGAGAATAAAGATATTGCTTTAGTAGTATCGTTAGTGGAAAAGATTTGTACTTGATGTTGAGAGTTTAGTGATAATTTATCGGCGATTGCTTGTTGCGATTGTGATAGTCGGAGAATGAGTTCCAGAACATTTTCGTTGGCAGGTTGGCTGTTTTGGGTTAAGCTCATCGTGGCGATCGTATTCTGCAATTCAATAATTTTTTGAGCGTCTTCGTTTCGTTTTTTTCTAGCTGCAATAAGGTTTGCTTGTATTCCGTCAGCTACTACTCGCTCATTGTCGCTAATAAGCATGTCTACAAGTTCATCTTTTTGACCTGTATTAGGTAATAATCGGAATAATAATTCTTCTCGAATTTCCTCGGTCTTAATTGCCTTTAATACTGTCCTTTCCGTTGAGTCTAAAGCACTCATGACTGAGGATTTGACGAGTTTGATTAGCGTTTATGACAATACTGATGATTGATACGTAATTTATCAGTTATCACGATATCATAGATAATACGAGTTATATTATCTATGCACAATATAAACAACAATGTTATCAGTGTACGTACTGAAGTTGTTAACGGCTTCACTTGAATGTTGGTTACAATTAACCTCAAACTTGAAAAAGGGTAGAATAAAACGTTTAGAAATCCACGTGCAACGTAAGCATGTAAGACTTCGAATAAAAACGGAAAACGCACTTCTATGTAAATTTACGTTAAACGACACTTAAAAAAATACAATAGAACACGTTTCGATTTACCACAGCGCCATGTAAATAAATAAAGACTATAGCGTATATAGACTACTGTATATTTATTAACATAAGAGATGCTCCTCACGTCGGCGTCGGGAACTAACTGGCCGACTGTCGTGTGCAGTGTTGCAACCGTACAATGTAATATGTGATTTAGAACCTTACAGTACACGTTGAAAATTGTAATAATTTAATCTTTGTAATATATGTAATGTTTGTAATGTAGACTACCAGCAGATGAACCACGTAAAAATCAGTGGATACAATTTTGTTATGAATGTGGTGCTGATACCTCCAAAATTAAGCCATCTACCTCAATATGCTCTGAACATTTCAATTCAGACTGCTTCAAGAATTATGTCAGAAGTAAACTTTTAAAAGAAGATGCCATACCTTCTATTGTGGTAAAACGTTTAAAATATGTAAGTGAACTTAACAATGCTATTTATCAAAATTATGCTCTGCAAAATTACATTCATGCACTTACCTACTAATCATAATTTAAATTATTATGATTATTTAATCATTAACTTTTCACTTTTTAGGCTAAAATTACTGTTCCTGAGGTGAAAGTGTCTAATTACGATACCTCAACACGTACTTGTGTGAGTATCAAATATTATTTTCTTAAACATTTGTAAAATATATAAATTGTGTTATTACTATGATTATAATTATGTAGCTAGAAGGTATTGAATTGGAAGGTTTTGGAAAACTTACTGACTTACCTTGTGATGAACAGAGTTCACCATCAGATAGTTTTAGTCTAAAAAGACCATCTGAAAAAGTAATGTATTAACACTTTTTTTAGTTATTTTGAAAAAAAAAATGTTTTAAATTAATTATTTTATTTACTGCAGTCACAGTCGGTAGATGCTATGGTTCAAGCGTCAGTTTCAGAAAGTTATGATACGCCTAGGAGAACATTTCTGAAACGTTCTGTGTCATCACTAGTTGATATGTGTAACGCTAAGGATAAAAAAATGAAAGTACTAAATCAGCGTTTAAGAAGACAAAAAAAAACAATTGTTTCTTTAAAAAGTAAATCAAAATGATAAAGATATTATATATAGGTATTACTAATGTTATCCTGTTTTAGATGTTATTAATACATTAAAGGCCAAGTTATTGATTGACCATGAGCAGGCACATTTATTAGATTCACATTTTGGTAAGCATAAAGACTTGATCAGAAATTTTGTCAACAAAAATGCAGGAAAGAAATTGCCAAAACGCTACAGCTTGCAGCTACGTAAATTTGCTGTCACTCTAAATTTTTATTCCCCCAAGGCTTACATATTTGTTCGTAGAGAATTTAATTCCGTCCTTCCAAGCCCTCGCACCCTAAGTAAGTGGTATGCTAATTTAGATGCTGAGCCTGGCTTTACGAAAGAAGCACTGAACACCTTAACGCTAGCTTGCAAAAATTGTCCATATCCAATATACTGTGCTTTGAGTATGGATGAAATAGCTATTCGCAAATGTCTTGAGTTTGATGGTCACAAGTACCATGGATTTGTGTACTATGGGTTTGAAATTGATAGTGATGCTAAGAGTGAAGCAACTGAATGCTTTGTATTCATGGTAACGGCCATAAATGCTTCATGGAAATTGCCAGTTGGGTATTTCTTCTGTAACCATTTAAATAGTGAACAGAAAAAAAACTTAGTGCGTCGCTGTATAAATGTTTTAACCGATACCGGGATTAATGTAGTAAGTCTAACATTTGATGGATGTGCTGTGAATGTTAGCATGGCCAAAGCATTAGGCTGTAGATTAGCATCTACACCTCAATTAATAAAAACTGATTTTAATGTATTCAATGACTTCAATGTCAATATCATCTTTGACCCAGCACACATGATAAAGCTTGTACGCAATACTTTTGGTGAGAAAAGGCAATTAATTGACTGCAACAATGGCATAATTGATTTTAAGTATATAGAACTTTTATTAATGCTGCAAGAAAATGAGAAAGGGCATTTGGCTAATAAACTTAAAAAAGAGCATGTTTTTTATTTTAAAAATAAGATGAAGGTAAAGTTGGCAACACAGTTACTTTCTTCTTCAATTGCCCAAGCTTTAACTTTTTGCAAAGATTTCTTGAAATTAGATGATTTTAAAGATTGCACTGCCACTATAAATTTCATTCAAATATTTAATGATGCATTTGATATTTTAAATACGAGAACACAGTCTTCTTATGGTTTCAAAGGTGCAGTTAATGATACTAATTATTCTTATATTTTTTCATTTATTCAAAAGTTTTATTTCTATGTAAATAAATTAAAATTAATTACAGGGCAACCGATTTTAGAGTCTCAGCGATCAACCGGGTTTTTAGGGTTTTTAATTAGTTTTAATTCATTAATCAATTTAAAACATAGTTTAATTGACACAAATAAATTAAAATATTTACCATTCTATAAACTTAGCCAAGATCACCTGGAAATATTTTATGGCAGTGTTAGGGCGCAGGGTGGTAACAATAATAATCCAACTGTGCGGCAGTTTAAATCCGCTTATAAAAAGTTACTGGTTAATGCTCAAATCAAAGATAGTGGTCTAGGTAACTGTATATCCCTTCAAGATATTCCAATTTTAAATTGTTTAAGTGTGTCATCAAATCCTGTTCAAGCAATTAATGATTCTAATGCCACTCTCTATAAAGACATTGAATTAGAGTCAGAATTATATACTATAGAAAAAGATGCAACTCATATTAATTTAAGCTCTGTTTCTAAAGAGGTTACAATTTATATAGCTGGGTTTGTGTCTCATAAATTTTTTACTCAATTAAAATGTGACATTTGTGCTCAAGCATTGATAGGAACTAAAGCAAATTTTTTAAGTTCATTGGTTACTTTAAAAGATATGGGTGGCTTAACATATCCTAGTGCAGATGTTATAGAAATATGCTTGATTACTGATAAATTCATTAAGACTTATATGCATGATAACGAACCTTTAAATCCACTATTAATTCAAAGCAAAATCTTAGCCAGCTTTATAAATAATAAAAACATTTTTTCTTCTATTGATTATCATAACATAGAAAATGGTCCTTTAACAAATCATGTAATTCTCTTAGTAAAATCTGTGATTTCAACTTTTTATAATATAAAAATTAAATATATGTGTAAGAAAAAAAATGAGACAGTTTCATTACGTTCATTTTATAATAAATTAACTTTGTTTAAAGGTCAATAATTGTACTACAGCTCAAAAATCTCAGGCACAATGTAAGTTATAATTTTATGAACACATAAGGTATTTTGTTTTTTTTTTTGTTCATTTATAATTATATATATAGTAATAATAAAAAATACTCTGCTGTAAAATATTCATAGAATAAAGAATTAAATAAAATATTAAGTAATAAAATGTTTGAATTTGTATTTATTATAACGCCTTCACAGCTCTCTTCAACAACAAGCACGTTAATTTAGAATTTAAAATAAATCATGGTAATAATTATTACCTGTTGTGAAAATATGGCCGAAGTAAGATTGACTTTAGAATACTATTATGTATTCAATTAATAATTATCGACATTCTTTACCCTATGACATGCGACATGCCCATAACAAAAAATTAAGCACAGAAATGTTAGAAATACTTAAGCGTCTGTGAACTCTGAAGCTGAACCACATTAATTTATCATTATTCATTTATCATTATGCAATTGCAATATTTGATTTAGGTGCCTATACTAATTGATAATATCAATGATAATATGAAAACTTAAAGTGGTGCCAACCAAATGTCAAAATAATTTTATTTTTCTCAAAATGGTAGCTCTAAACGTATTCCATTTGCTTGCTTCAATTCACAACACATACAGTATACGGAATGGCCCCTCTATATATTCTTTACTCTATGATTTACATAATATGCTAGTGGAGCTATATCGTGTAAATATAAGAGTAAGACGATATTATTTACGCATTGTGTATCATTTGCTTGATATGTGTGTGGTAAATTCGTGGTTACTCTATAGAAGACATTGTAAGTAGTTAAATGAAAAAACTATGAGCTTATTAAAATTTAAGTTAGAAATATCTCATGCTTTATTACAATGTGGAAAAGTTCAAACGCCAAAAAGATGTAGACCATTATCTAACACACCACTAACTAAAAAAATAAGAACTTTTACTCCAAGACCAACTAACGATGTTAGATATGATGAAACTGGACATTGGCCAATTCGAGTCATAAAAAAACAAAGATGTAAAAATTGTATTACATGTTATTTTACAACAAAATGTGATAAGTGTAAGTTACACTTATGTTACAATTTAAAAAACAATTGTTTTTTAAACTACCATAAAAAATAAGTTCCTATATTTTATCCTATCATAAAGTTTAATAAAAAAGTCTGAATATCGATCTAAGTACTTATTGTTATAATAGGATTATTATAATGTTATATTTTCAAGTTTTTATTGAAATTTTGTTCTTATTAAGATTTGATTATTATTATATTTTTATCAATAAAAAGCAACAAGTCGTTGAATTTAGTACACAGTTTGATTTATATTTTATTTTATGTTTATGATTTTCATCTAATCTAACCTATTGTGTTGTGTAATATAGAGTTTGATTTGGGGTTATGAGTTCACTAAATAAATTCAATTCTTGTAATTTGGAAAATATGTTGGAAAATAAAAAAAAAAATTTTTAATCGCTACTTAGTTCCCAGTGATAATTTTAAGCATCATGTCTGTAAAATGTTGGTAAGTTTTTCAAAAATTACAAAAAAAATTTTTTCCCTTAATTTAACTTCTATAAAAGCCAAAAATGAGAACAGACATTTTTTTTTGAAAAAATTTAATATATTGGGCTTGAAAGGGTTAACGGCGTACGGAATTGACGTCAGCGCATGCGCAAAATGTATAATACTTTAGCGATCCTATGGGGGTCCATCAGTACTACTCCGCCGAGGTCCAAAACGTCCGCATATCTGGTTGCCGTTTTTTTCCATGGCGTGGGCTATCTATAGTATATTTAATCTATGGTGAATTGGTGGCTGTACCGAGAAAACTTATGATGTATAACAGTGTGCCATGAACCAAAAAAAGTTGAGAACCACTGCATTAGACACTAAAAAGTACATACATAAAACCGTAAACTATTCCCAATATTTTGTAGATCCCACCAGTGGCGAGCACACACAACGCATAGAAAGTTTATGTTTAAAGTTTAACTTCGAATAATAAAAAAAAAATTCATGGTACATCTCCATCATTGCTGCCCTCGTATTTAGCGGAACAATGGTGGCGTCTAAAAAACAACACAGACAACATTTGAATGTTTTGAAGACGTAAAATTATATTGCAAATAATGTAAATAATAAAAATATGTATAAATTATAAATTATGCATAAATTGTACATATTTATTATTTTTCTCTTTTTAATAGTTTTAAAGATTGTGACGTGCATTATTAAATTATTATAATTATTGTGTATCATTAAATCAAATAATATACTATAAATTATAGTTCTACTATAGTTCTACTATTTTAACTATAAAAAGTATGTGATAGAAATAAACTTAACCTAACATATGGCATGTAGAAACATGTGTGGTAGACCGCATATGGTATGTAGAAACAAACATGGTAGATGACAAGTGTGCGGTAGACTGCGTACGACAAAAATACCTATTATTGAACTATATTTATTTTGCAAGAAAATTTTATCATTTTAATTATGTTCAAGAACTTCGTGAAAGATAGTGTTCTAGATCAGCAGTTCTTAACCTTGGTGTCGTGGTGACCCAATATATTTACCCAATTTTTATGCGACCTTTTTATAAATAATATTTAATGGGGGAATAAAAAATAACTGTTGCGGAGTAATTATTTATATAATTATTATATATATATATATATATTATTATTATTTATTTATATTATTTATTATTTATTATTTTTATTTTGTTGTTGAGTAATTAATTTTTCTTGCACTCATATTACTTACGCTAATAACAGGTTAGGTTATAATTTTTGCCGACCCATTTGATATTATTGGCAACCCAAAATTGGATAGCTGCCCCATGCTTGGAGAACCGCTGTTCTAGATCACCTCTTTTCCGATTGGTGGTGTTGATGTTATTGGGGAAATTTTTAGGAGATAGATAATCGTCAAGAAGAATACTTGATGTTACAGGTCATACAATTTTTGCCGACTCCTACCTAAAGATATTTTTTCGTTCAAAACTGAGTCTACAGGCCGAAGGTCTGTTGTAATATATTAAACTACAATAATTATAATTTTGAATAATTTGTTATGTAGCTTGTACCTGTATATTATAGGTGTTAAATATTATTATGTATCTAACGTTTTTTTATATATATACTTTTTTCGAATTATACCTTATAACTGTAGTGTATTTCCAATTACGTTGGTTGTAGAACGAAAATAAAGTGCCAAGAAATAAACAAATTTTGGTTTATATCACCTGAATCAGTAAAAACTAGGAAAAAACAGGCTGCAGTGACTGTTGACATTCAAAACCGATGTATAATCGTTATTTTACCTACATGGTCGAAGAGAATAATCTGACAATGCAAAAATCAGTTAAAATAATAACCATAGATACTTGAAATTTCAGCCAAACGTTTAAATGAACGCTTTTCAATTAATATTTTAACTATTTTTTAGATTTAATACATGGTTGCTCAGATGAATATAAACAAACGCGTATTTTGAAATTACAAAAGTAATCAAATGTCAAAATGTTATTTTCTTCTCGTAAGAATATTGACGATTTGTGTATCAGTATTTTAATTGAATATTTGAAAGCTTTTGAAATAACCACATGAACCTTAATGTTTCAATTTACGTTATTCTAATACATAATCACTTTACCGACTATTACGTGTTCCTCTTGTCGGTATGGTGCCTATAAACTTCTACAATGTAAACCAGGGGCGTATTTACGGTGGCGGATCTGAGAACAGATCCGCCCCCATGGCTCTTTGAGATTTTATACAATATATAAAGTACTAATTATTAAATTCTAATGTATAGGTATTAATTGAAAAGTTTTAACGATCAACAAAAAAAAATCATAATTTCGTTGTATAAAATAACAGTACTTAACATTATATCATATCATCATATTATATATTATAACAGATTTATGATATTATCATTAAATTTCTCGTTGCCACGGTTATAGTTAAACGAATAATCTCACGGCAAGTCACGCGAGCCAGTAGCAATTAGTAACTATGGTTGTACGATATAAATATATATATATTTGTATCATTGAATTACAAAAAAGATTTGAAAAAATTTAATTCAGGATACCTTGTTCATAAATGCCTTGCAATAAAAATATGTGACAAAGATGTTTCTCCTAATGTACAATTTTCGATAAAAATATTTTGCATACTTCCCATCTCAACAGCTGAACCAGAGAGAAGTGTTTCAAGCATAACAGGCAAAAAACGTAATTGAGAAATGTTATGAAAAAAGTTAATTCAATTATATATTTGATCCTTTTAATAAAATAAACTAAAGTTAAAAATTTACGTTTAGGCGAGGTTCAACGATTTATCATTGATGTTTATACATCCAGACATTGAAATAAAAGTTGATGAAGTCATAGACTCATAGATGAGCTGGCATTAGACCCAAGAAAAATTGACCTTCTTTTATTAGTATTAAGAGAAACTGTGTTAGTGATTAATAATCACTGATTATATTAAGATGATTAATAACCTCAAAATGTCTACTCTCTCTGTAGGCACATGCTTCAATTCATTATGAAATATTTCACTAGAACACTTTGCCCACTCAAATCCGTTTAAAATGTTTAAATCAAATGTCTCTTCTTTTACTCTCCCGGATCGTCTTCCCAGATAGTCTATTTTGGATAATTATCCTAAATATTATTACACACACTCTACAGGCTACAGCAGAACGACCTTCCGAATGTACCCAATCATTTTCAGTACAATTTTGTACAGAAGGTTACACGGAAAAAACTATCTAGTCAGAATAACAACAATTATCGTCATTTTAACTGTAATTTATAATTATATATAGGACAGCTATTTTAATAGTTGATTGTACTATCATACATTAGTTGAAATATTACAGTTCTTTCTACTAAATATATAGTTGAAATATTACAGTTCATTCTACTAAATAACATATAGTTGGAGTTACAGTAAATGTGTAGTTATTCCAACTATTTCATTAGTAAAAGCCACATAAAATGTGTAGTTACTCCAACATTATTATTAGTTGCAACTACATAGAATGTGTAGTTACTCTAATATTAATATTAGTTGTAGCTAAATCAAATGTGTAGTTACTCCAACATAATTATTAGTTGTAACTACATAAAATGTGTAGTTACTCCGACATTATTATTAGTTGTAACTATATAGTTATACTTACTATGTAATTAGTTGAACCCAGCAGTGTATTACATGGGGGATGTGGGTGACATAATATCCACCCTAAGATATTAATTTTTACAATACCATATTTAATAAAACATACATTTTTTTTTGTTATTAGTTATTTGTGTAAAAAGATGAAATAGATGTCACCACAACCCTCTAACAAACATTACAAAATTATATCACTACATGGTTGTAATTACATAAAATGTATTGCTTTTATAAATACATTATTAGCAGATATATTTAGGTTATTAATGATAATAAGTATAGAAAGTACATTTGTATGTTTTTTTAAATATTTATGACATTAAGTATCAACTAATTTATAACCAAATTTAGGATTAATTATTCAATTATTGTTAAATAAAGAAAATAACACAAAATAATTACAGTTAGGTACTCATTTTATTTTCCAAAACTAATTATAACAACATATTATATGTATAATAATAAAAACTTAATGTATATTTAAAAATATAGGTACCTATTTAATATTTTACAGATATAAAAACCATATCATTAGATAGTACCACATGATGAGTAGGATTAATATTCCCTATATCTTCTAGAGATACACACAATAAATCTGTAACATTGTTAAATTATACATTAAAGGCTTGATAATGTTCATCAAAATAATTTGTAATAAACGATTTTACAATAGCATATGGTTTATTATTTTCAGTAATAAAAATTAATTTAATTAAACCAAAAGTAGGCAATAAATTATCTTGGCCCTGTTCATCAAGTGTCTGGAGTCTTAAATATTCAGTTTGCATACCTTCAAATGGTGAACCCATATTTAAAATTATCTCTTTAATTTGTGATAGCTCATTGCCAATATTATCATCGTTACATACGCTTATTACTTGATTTATCTTTTCTTTCAAAATAGATAAAATCATACTATTAAACTCTAGTAAATCATCAATAAATTTTTGAACTGTTTTTCTAGGTAAACTAGAGTAACTATACCATTTAGAAATTAAAGCAATACTATTTTGATAAATTTGTTTTTTTATGTCATCTTTTGATTCAATATTTTGATCTACATTAATATTAACATTGCTATTGGGAGATATGTTTGAAACAGCAGGTGGTATTAACTCACAATAAGTATGAACTACTTTATCAATACTATTACAAATTAAATTTATAGGATGATCATTTAAATGTTTCTTAAAAGAATTTAAATTACTGAAACTTCTAAAACAATTCAGCTCTAAACATTTAAACTCTTTAATATTATTAACAATGTGAAATATATTTAAATGTATCATCAGGTGACTAACTGCCTGAAATTGTTCAAAACATAAAAAACACTTAGGCATATTTAAACTTAATAAGTATGTTATACAAAAATTTAATAGAATAAATGAGTTATTTAAAATTATTGAAATCGTTCATGAAACTTTGAACAGCCAAAAACTTCTTGTTGGGCCCAGTTATATAAAAAAAAATGCTTTGAATCAAATACCAAATTTGTTCAGCTTCAGGAGGGTATTTTAAATTAAATGTATGAAAAGACTTGAAGCATACGTCCAAGGCTTTAACTGGACTCTCTAATTTATAATGTATATCATTTACCACTGTAAAACAATCTGTATCATTTTCTTTGTCACTGCCAATGAATACAATGTATGGCTGCACAGTTAGTCCATAGTTAAATGCCTTTTCAACTTTGTTGCTTTGGATTGTTTTCAGCTCATTTGCATTCTAAAACATTATTAATATAAAATATTTTATTCATCAGTGAGTTACAAAATAAAATTAAATAAATAAATATACCGAAATGCTGATCACAAAAGCTGAAGCTTGTTCGATTTTTGAAGGCCTCCAAAACTTTGATTTTAGATTTTTATTCCCATTTTTTATAACAACATTTACCGGTTGAAATAACAGTGGTATAATTTTTATGGCAGCAAAGTCGTCTTGTCCTTTAAAAACAAAAATTAGATATTAGGAATCAATTGATATGAATTTAAGAATATAAGGTACTAAATACCTAGTTAATAAGTAATAGGATACTAATATGTAAAACTTCAGTCATCAGCCCTGGCCCTGTAATAATATTAAAATAGGCAGCACTTACCTTAAGGTGAAATATCGATTACAATGATACACAACACTGCACGGAAGTCAGAAGTAGTCCAGCAAACACGTGTTAAACAACAATAGTCGATAAAAATAAAACTAAGTTGAAAGACAAGAAATCGACGACGATCAACGGAGACGGGGGAATGAGTAATAAGTAATAAACTAATTACAGTACAATACAAACACAAGATTACAAGATTATATTTCTACCGGTTAGTTCGTGCCGTTTGTGGGTTATGAACTATCGTTATTATCCGGGAATGGCCGCGATGAGGGTATTACCTATAAATATAGTTACCATTACCATACTATATAGTTGATAATACTATAATTTTAAATATCAAAATAATATTATAGTAATAGCAACTATTTGTTTTTGTTGGATTATGTCAACTATAATTTCTTGTTACAATTACAATAGTATTAGTTAAGTTGTATAAATATTAGTGAAAATCACTATAAATATACAACAATTTTTTAATAGTATTTGCAGCAATTTAATAAAAGTTAAATTTACTATAAATTAGTAATATGAACTATAAAATATGTAACTAAAATTATATAGTAATTATTTTTTTCCGTGTAAACTAATATTTTTGTTGTATTTCACTCTTCTAAATATTCTTCTATTTACATTGTTTACTAACTAAGTTCAATTACTAATTAGGAATAGATGTATGTTACTACCAATCATCCATTTATGTTAATACCTATTATGAAGTGCCATTGCTATAGTTTTTGATCAAATGTTTTATTTTTGTTTTTCAAACATTACACATCATTATCCTGTAAATATAACTGAGGACTTTTCAAATAATTTGTTTCAATTATTTCTGAATTAAAATATAGCTTTTTTGATTACCTTTACGTATCGGATAGTTATACTTATTTATTATAATTTTTTTAAATATTATTACGGCAGAGCTACCTACCAAATTTACCCAAGCATGTTCAGTACAGTTATATTCAGAAACTAAAAACATAATTTTGGACGTTTACTTTGAGCCTTGTATTGTTGATTTGTAAGTATAAAATAATATGGTATTGATTCAAGCAACACATCTAGGTTACACAGATGTTTTTTGAATGCATATACTTTCGATTAATTTTAGCTGTGTAATTTTACATGTTATTCACAATTTTCAATATTTCATACTAAGTACTAGTAGTCTAAGACCGTACTTTTTTATCTTAGTCAAAACATGGTTAGATTTAATATGTTACGAATTTTTTCAGTAATTGGTTTTACTTTATGTTTATTTCAATTATGTAAGTTTAACTGATTTTCTTTATATTTACCTGAAATATATTACTTTTTACTAAATATTTGGATACTTTGTAATAGAATCCACTACAGTTTATGGTTTATCTTGTTTAATCAAATATAATTAATATTTTTTGAACTATTACAGTTATAAATAATAACTAATATTTTAATATTTGTGTATAGTGTGAATGTATTTTGTATTCACTATTGTCAGTAACAGAAAATTTCCTTGGATAAATAATACACTAATAAAGTTAACAGTATTCCCTAAGACACTTAAAGTATTGAATATTTTTTTATATTTATTTTAAACTATCTTTAGGATATTACCATGTGATAATTAGACAGTAAGATCTTAATTTATTATTAATTTATTTTAGGTGACTGTCAGTGTAAGTGATATTTATTAAACAAACATAGAAAAATAATAACTTATTTATAATTTACCTTATAAGTAGGTATTTTGTAACGACAGCAAATATAAATTAAGAATTTTTATTTTTTCATTTTTTTGTTTAGTTAGTGGTAAGCATTGAAAATTCAATATTTTTTTTAATTGTTAAATTTGTTGTACATCACGTATTAAAAAGCGGGTAAGTTGATGTCACTCTTCTGTACATTAGGTGGTTATTACGTCGCTGTGTAGGATAGTATTAAATTTGAATTCAATGTAGTCAATAGCATATCGTTGAATACGAAAAACGATTTTGAGCAGAGATGGTATGTCAGACTAGGATATTTTATATTCATATTACTGATTATTAATATGGTAGACAATGAGTTGCATTAATATTATTCTTAAATTATCAGTGATGCTGTATAAATGTTAATTAAAAATTTAAGTAGGTAAAATTGGCTAAAATCGTTATTCTTAGTGTTAATATGCAATTAGTAAAATAATTTTTAAATTTTTAACTACAAAATCATTTTTGGTTTTCAATTTAATAAATATTGTCTTATATAATATAAGTGTTAAACAATACAAATAAAAGAGAAGTGTTGCTCTTTAATGTAGGAGTGCATTGAGGTTATGAATTAAAAAATAGCAGACTTGGCCACAATGTAGATTTCACTACTTTGATAGGCCAACATTTTTGAGAGGGAGTTTGGAACTTGGCCTTTTTTCACTGTTATGTTTTTGTTGGGGATTTTTACATCAAGAAAATAGTCACTAGTAAATTGTATTATTCCGCTTCGTCACATAAACTAAATAATATTAATTATTAAATACGGAGGATGTATCATTTGCTTAATAAAACTCTTTAATCTTAACGAGAACGCAAAATGATATATCCTTTTTAGTATCTAATATGTAATATTGTAATGCCTAACACCTTATTCCAATATATAATATGCATTAAACTGATTAATCGCTTATATTTTTATAGCTAGGAAATTTCGGAACTGTTTAAGTGAGTGTGTTACCTAACCTAACCTAATCTAAATATAAATCAAAATCTATAGGTACACGTAATATCATAAATTGGACAAGTGTGATGAAATTTGTTGTACACATTTACTTCCTTCGTTAATCGTTGTAATATAACCAAGCCTGGGCATAAACGCGTTAAAAAGTTAAAAGTTATGTTAATTTTAAATTTTAACTTAACTTATTTTAATTGATATAAATTTAATAAATAACGAGTTACTTTTAATCAGATTCAAGTTAAGTTAATTTATAAATAATTAAATTATAAATAAAATTATTATTGAAATCTGATCCATATTGTATATACATTTACTAGAATAATAGAATAGGAAATACAATTTAATTCTCTTTCCGTTAATCAGAATTGTTCAATAAAAATAACTTAGTTAATTANTAAAATTATTATTGAAATCTGATCCATATTGTATATACATTTACTAGAATAGTAAAATATGAAATAAAATTGAATTCTCGTTCCATTAATCAGAATTGTTCAATAAAAATAACTTAATTAATTATATGTAGGTATACCACTATACCTCGGCATACGGGTGTAGGTAGTGTAAAAATAACAATATTAAATAGTAAATACTAATAAGTAATAACAACGAATATATTATGTATATATAAATATATTATATGTATACATATAAATATATATAATTCGTGCTAATAATTAATACATAATATGAATGAACTTTTGGAGTTTATAACTGATAATGCTCAGTTAACAGAAACAAATCTTGCTGTAACTACCACTGCTTCTACAGACAATAATAGTAGTGATTCTGAAGAAGACTTTTTTAGATTAAATAATTATGAAACCAATGAAAATAACGATATCCAAATAATAATAAACAATTATTTTTCAAACACAAACATTAAAAGTCCATTAGATTTGCCATTAGTTTTAAGAAACGCATATATACAATGTAACACGGCTATTCCTTCATCTGCACATGTAGAACGTTTGTTTAGTGCAGGAGGTTAATTATTAAATAAACGTAGAGGATCAATGGCTGACAAATATTTTGAGATGACTCTTTTGTTAAAATTCAATAAATATTTTACTGATTCATAAGTTTTGCTTAGTTTTCTGAAAAAGTATTCAGTTAAAAATTAATGCCATGTTATTTTTATTTATTAATTAAAACATGTATATTATATATTTACATTATTATCTATTAAAATAAATCAAAAGGTTATTCGTATATCTTATTTTGTACACTTTTGGCACCTACTACAACTACATAATTCTTTTCATCTGTACCTTTATTTTCCAAATTTAGTTTAATGTCGATGAATGTAAATTTTCTGAGTGTAATAATATTTATGAATTCTATTTTTTTAAACCATAATATGACTAGCTATTTATATATTAAAAAAAAATTATCAACTTAACTTAAGTTAATAAGTTAATTGAAAGTTTCCATATAACTTTTAACTTAACTCAGTTAAAAAAAATATTAGATTAACTACTAATTTTAAACTTTTCAAAATGGATTCTATAAACTTACTGAACTCAGTTAAAAATTATCATTAACTTGCCCAGGCTTGAATATAACACTTTTACACCTACGTTTTCATGAAATATGTATTGCTGGAATGTATAAATACAGTAAAAATGCACACTGCCATTACACTGAGTAACAAACAATCAAACAGTTTTAAGTTGTTAATCAAAATATGAAATGCTTAGACAAGTTAGACTATGGTTCAATAATATTCATTATAATCAACACAGATCTTAGAGCAAAACCAAAATACTGGATAATATACAATATCTACTCACCGAGTTTTTATCTAGACTTATAATTTTCATTAGATTTTCTATAAAAACAATGATCATTTAAACGAACAGCATTAATATACACCTATTAGGGGCATTTGAAAAAGTGTAATGTATTTTTAATTTAATACTAGGTACTCATATACTCATTTGTGAATCAATGCTTGAATTAATTTTTCAGGACATATGATCAATGATGGTTTTTCTTGTGATGGAGATGTATTAAGTTTGTAGTTATTTCAATAAATTCCTTTAATAATATCCTAATTATTAATGTCCACTTTTCATCAGGTAGACCTTAAATCTATGCGCCAGAATAGAATATAAATAAATAAATACGAAAAAAATACCTATTAAATATACAAAATAAGTATTTAGTTGTATCTACAAATTAGAATGGGGGGAGGGGGAGACATCGTCAACTAAACAATTAAAAAAGATGTTTAAATAATTAGACAACATTATTGTTTGTTTGTTTTTTTTTCTAATATTGTCAAATAAAATCATTATAGCTCAACACCTTAGAACAATTTAAGAAATATATATACAATATACATACAATACAACAATATTAATTAATAGAATATATAATTTGCATTATAAATTTGAAAATTGAATGTAACTAATAGGTAGTTAAGAAAGTAATAACATATTGATTTAATACAAGTACAGGTTGAAGACTCTAGATGACATATTCAGTAGTTTTATATAATTATTTCTTTAATTGATGTACAAAAGAATCTGGACTTTACCAGTTATGATTTTTGGTGTAGGTTTAAAAAGAAATTAAAATAATAAAGGTTTTTTTTTTTAAATTTAAAAAAGAATACTTACAATCTATGCTACAAACACAATAAACAAATTTGAACACTAACAACTAAACAACATTTTTAACAACCTGAACACATGAGGAGGGAGGCTATCCTGTAATAGAACCCAACGTTATTTTAATAATAAAGTTATATAGTATTTTTTTCGATGAGTGAATTTAAAACATACGCAAAGAATGTGATGTTTTTTCTGATTAAGGCAATAGGATTATAACTGAATTTGAATATTTACCGGAGATATTTTCTGTGGAAGAATTTTGGTTTTTAGTAGCTTCTGCATACGTTTTGAACTTGGGTTGAGTATGGTGAACAGTAACCTTTGTAAGTGGAACATTTGAAGAGGTTTTTGGAGGATGCACTTAGCATGATAACACTTACGATACTTTTTGCAATCGTAAGTATTGTGATTTTTCACATATATGATGCAGCATGAAAAATGGCTGTAGTAATTTTTCGTATATCCATGTGATTGACATTTCAAACATTGTGGTGGGTAAATATTCTTTTTTTCCGTCTCCCAATTATATCTTTTTTTTTAAATAAATACGATATGTTTAAATTAAATGTATTTAACATTGTTTTCATTTTGGTAATCCTTGCTGGTTGGGTTTAGATCCCAGCGTCGAGTGACTGTGACCCTAAGTCCAGACTGTGAGAAATGTTTGTTTGATTGCTAGAGTACCTTATTATTATTATTATTATTATTATTATTATTATTATTGTTTTAATGAGATATTATGTTTATTTTGTACCTCGTTCTGTTTTTAGCGGCATTTAATTTGAAAGTAGTTATAAATAAATTGGCACGTAAGTTGTTTAAAATTATAAATAATTAGAATGTAGATCCAAAATAGTTCTAGTGGTAACAGTTTTCCTATGGTTTTAAATATTTAGAAACATTTAATGTTTCCCATTTCTATAAATAGTTCAAAAAAGTCAAAACAGTTTAAAATTGTATATATATTATATACATACATATAAACATGTTATGGGAACTTAAAAAAAACATTACCATACCAGTAAATATAGAAATTTATGTAACAAATAAGAATTAATAAATATTAATTTAAAAATTGAGAGTCCGACGGTTAAGAACATTTTGTGGACACTTTATCAATGATACTTTTATTGTCTAAAGACATCAAAATATCTTTCTCTACAGACATAATTAAGAATGTTTCCAATTTTGTTTGAGACAAACAGTTTCAAGTCGATTTAATACATATTTTAATTTGGAAAATGTAGTTTCACACAATCTTGTGTATATAATAACGTTAATACAAACTTATATATTAGATCAGGGGCGTGGCTAGAAATTTTGTTCGGTTGGGGGTTTCTATATAAAGACCTACCCTAATTAAGTTCCACATATATATTATACTATGGTCAACTTGATTAGTAATTATTTTTATTTAATCTCTCCCCTCCCCCTAAGCCACGCTCCTTCATTAGATATACAGAGCTATATGCAGATGAATGTAAATTATATTTTAACAATATTTTATAGTAACAACCTATTCAATTTTGACAATATTTTTTACCAATGCGTTTACGATATCTGTCTTGATCAACATTCTCAACTTCGGCGTCGTCAGCAATATTATAGGTATTATTTTCGATTGGCACATCAATAAGTTTAAATTTGGGCCATTTTCTAATAAAATCTTGTATCTCAGAATATAATTTAATTGCAGTAATTTCTGAATTGAAATTTGCTAGTTTTGAACTCATTCAGCTGAAGGTGGTCTCTGCCAAGTTCTCCTTAAAATAACGTGGGTCCAAATGGGAAATTTTTTCCTACTAATCACCATAACTTTAAAAATGATTATTTAAACTTTATATTACATGATCGTATAACACATTAAATACCTGAGTTTGAAACGAGTGATGGAATTTTCTGGCGTTTCATCACGGGTTTTTTCACAAGGCATTGTTTTTTTTTCTTTACCTTTTTTCTGGAAGACAATTTTCTACTATAAAGTCTAAATATTTTTTTTAATAAATCCATCATTAGCCCAGCCCATAATGAATTTGTATTATCTTCGACTTTATCAACATTTCTGGATTCTTCACTTAGAAAACGAATAGAATGTATTGGCATTGTATATGCTTGAATCACATTGATTTCTTTGCTTTGTAAATAAATTGATACAGGTGATTAGGTGAAGTAGTAATAAATATTTGTAAAAAAATATGAACAGTTATGGTTCGTATTTAAAAAGTGCATCAATAAATGACTTAGCTTTAATAGGATTAAAGTCATTGCTTATAATGAAGTGTGTACTACGTATCATTTATGTGTGAGTGCTGTTACTCATTACTTGTATAAGCCGATAATAATGGAAACCCCGTAGATTTATAACCGTCAATCGCGAAAGAGGTAGCTATAATGGATGGTATTAGATTTGAATTCAATAATATCAAAATATTATTGTGTATGAAAAACGATTCTGAGCGGAGACGATATGTCAGTCTAGGATGTTTTATATTGTAATTACTTATTATTTATATTCTAATAATACTTAATAACATGAGTTATATAATGGTATATTTGTGGACTGTGGTCTGTGGAGTATTTAATATTCATATTTTATTGTACACAGAGTTTGGGCCTTTGGGGTATTCAAATATCTTCGGTCATATATTACTAAGAAGGCCCAAATGTTAAGCGGCCCACCGATGTCAACTCGGTAACTCACCGGGAATATCCGGCTATATCTTACTGAAATGAAACAGTGCAATTAATTTCTAAGAATATGTTATAAAATAGATGGAGCTACAATTGTATTACTAATAATTACTAGTGTACCGAGCTGTGTCCAAAAGAATCCCCCATCACCACTCCAACACTCACTATAAAATAACTAATAAGTGCAAGTATAAGTTGGACACACTAAATGATTAAGCTACCTAGCTAAATTCATTGTGTATGGTCTAAGATTTAATCCAATTAATTCCTGTTTATTTCTAGCTTGAGGCACATAAGTAGTGAGATTACAAATACCTAATTTTTCTAATCTGCCCATTAATATTTTAGATGCGGTTGATATGACCAACAGTGCGTATTCTAGTAAGTTATTGTGATTAAGGGTTTTTTGAATTTTCGCACATTGCCTCCCGAGGTTTCTGAGTTGCACTAATAGAAGCTTATCGGCTTGTCTGCAATTGAAATAAAAATAAAACATATTATTTATATAAAATAACTCATCAAGCGGGGTCAGCAATCCACAGCAGGTGCCATAACATACTGCCCGCACTATCAACATCGAGTCTCATATAGAGTTGGCATTTTAACGAACAACAAAGTGCACGAGATCAGCTAGTATAATATATCTTACAATAATAAATTATTGTATATAATTAACATTTTGTCTCAGCAATGCAATTATTTTCTTTGAAAATTTCTTAAAGTTAGTATTTGCAAACAATTTTATTAGATCTTCTGTTATTAGTTGTTCACCTTTGCTTAGTATACGATTAATATGGTTAGTGTGTGAATAAATTAAAAGAATATACACAGTAGTTACAAAAATATTCATATCATTTTTTCACAAATAAGATTTCGAAAGGGAATAACTTGATTCTTAATTTTTATAAAAATGATGAATTTGATTTTTCTGAATTAAAACCATGTCATAGAAAGCCATGCTCTCTACTTGAATCATTGGAGTAAATACTTGAAAATATCAGAGACGCTGACGAAGTAACAAATGTAAAGCATAAAATGCGTCTAAAGTACATACATTCTATATAATACAAAAATCCATAATATATAAATAAAATAATTGTGCGCATGTTTCGTTATCTTGTCTGCATCACGGTGGTTGCCCATCAAATATGGTAAAATGGCATATCCCGTGCTCATCGAAATGAATCTCGTAACACTCTCTCAAGTAAATACACTATTTTGCTCAAATGGAGAGCTGCTATAATAAAAAAAAAGTGAGATTCACTCAACTGGATTTTTGAACACAAGATGATAAAAATAACACAAAATAAATAACTCTGTGATTACAATGGAAATATTTAAACTGTAAAATAAAAATATGGAAAAGAATAAATTACTATTTTTAGAAAAAATAAAATAAGCTAGTTATCATACATAGGTACACCAACCCGATACAATTAAGTATTGTTCATTATTTACCTTTAATAAAAACCAATAATTAAATTTTTTTAATAGAAGTTTTCACTTGTATCTATCACCACAATACTGTGATTCGTAGTTTGTAATGCTGAATTTAATGTACCATTCATAATGCATAATTTTCAATATTGTTTGTTTTTTGGTTCTAGAAATAGCATTAGGGTATTTAACAAAATTTGATATCAGTAAGTCAGTAACAATATACAATTTAAATTAATACCATTATACTTTTATAACATTGCCCAGCAACATATTTTGCAATTTATGGAAACACTGAATGCCAGAGTTACATTGACATCTCAAGCCTCTTAGAATAAGATGATACACAAAACTTTTCTAGTATAGATATAAATTTTAATAATTTATTAGGAACCTCTGAGTATTACAATACGTACGCCTATCACTTATGCACCATACAATATTTTAATTAATGTTATCCATAAATTATTATTTATGCAATTTTGTTTTCTTTAAAAAGAGATGTATAAACTTTTTGAATTATACGGTAAGTAATCAACTATATATCTCATATCCCGTATACATTTCTGTTGCGATACTATTATACAGACTGCGTTTGGTTTTTATATATTATATACTCTATTTCCGTATTTATTTTAATGTCACCGCACGCTGATATTATTTTCGTCGTATGCACTGTGTAATAGTGACACTAACAACATTTATCAAGTTTTCAAGATAATGAATTTTCTAAAACTTTGACTTATGATGAAATCCCAAGTTGCTATAAATGGATTCAAGTTGGTAAAAAGTTTAATCGACCTAAACAAAGAAATGCGGTAGAAGGACCACAATGGCATCATGAAAACCGATGCTCTTGGCAGGATATATACAATCCATCCTAACACTACCGAGTGTTTTCACATGAGGATGGTGCTCGATATAGTTATAGGTCCAACTTCATTTCAAAGTCTTCGTACAATGCAAAGTGTCATTTACGATATTTTTCAAGGCGCATGCAACGTGTTGGGTTTATTGGATGACGAGTCTCAATGGAAAAACACTCCATCAGCAGCTCCTATGTTAATTTTCTTTCAATCCAACGCCTTGTAAAATTACTGATTCTTTGATGCTTTTGCTATATAAGTAATTCTGACTATATGCTGCATCGGAAACGACAGGGACTGTGGTGAAATTATATTAATTTTAACTAAAGTATATTTGATGGAGCTTTATTTGATTTAAACAAAGAAGTGGATGTTTTATCAGGAAAATCTATAGTACATTTTGGTTTTCCTTTACCGATAAACATAAATAGGACTATAATTAATATTGAATGTTTAAGAGAGAGAGAAGTTATGATCAACAATTATTACTGTATGTTCAAAATGAAAACCAATTAAACCGTGAAAAAAGAATCGTACATGATTCAGTGACGTTGTCTATCAACAATAATGAAGGTTATTTATTACTGATTATAATAGAGATATTATTTTTAGCGAATTATTTTTTGCTCCTGGGGGCACGATTAAAATTTTTTCGATTAATTTACTTTTTGCAAAAGTAAGATATGGTTGAAAAATGTCACTATGAATAGTGGGCTGAACAGCTCATTCTACATCTAAATTTCCTTTGAAATATGATAGTGAATATGCTACGAGTGTTGTAACTTTTCAAAGCAAAGTGAAAAATTGATGCAGGACTGCAATTTAATTACTTGGACGAAGTGTTGGTGACCTAAACAATTCGATTGAAGCTTTAGATATTATAACGATGCGAGACTTTCGTCATAATGATAGTCCCATGTATGGCTGCACAGTGTTGTTCTCTGGAGATTTCCATCAGATCTTGCCTGTGAATTTAAGAGGGACTAGAGCTGATGATTTGAACTTAAAACTAATATGAGTGCTATGTACCGGTTAAGATAATATACATTTTGTAAAAGGTGAATCATATTACGTGCCGGTCGCGGTACACAAAAATATGTATTAAAAAGCTACCGATATCCCAATCATGACACTTCATCAAACTCCGTGTAAAAAATTGCAATAGATTAAATTCAAAATACATTTATTCTATCCCAATCATATTTTTACTTTGCGAGAATTTAACTAATAATTAAGACCTTTTACAAAACAAATTTAGTGACATTTGTAAAATATTCCAGTTATGAACGGACATTTTTATTCGTCAAAATAAGTTCTATCAAGGTAAATAAACTATTGAGATAGAATAAATATATTTTAAATTTAATTTACTTAGCATTTATTCATATATATCACATCTTTATAATGCTAATGTTTTTTAAATGACTAGTTTTTTTTTTACTCAGATAATTTTTTCATGGTGTTTGACAAATTGTTTTGTTTGAGATCTTACCAAACATAAATTCAAAAATATTTATTTTTATTGCAAAACAGTTTTTAAATGATTTCTACTTTTTAAACAACAACATTTAAAGTTATTTACTTGAAACAGAGTGCAATAATGATAGTTTTACTTTAAAATAATCACAAATTAAACTTGTCAAGTTTGTATTACATTATACTGATATTTATTATATACCTAATATTTAAATGGAAGTTCACGAACCAGAAAGTTGGAACTCTTTCTGATACAGTGATACTGTGATAGATATTGACTGAAGCACTACAGAATAATATTATTATTATTATTGTTTATTGAATATAATATTTCTTTCTCTTCATATAACGCACATACATTACATCAATACACGTCCCCGCATGCGTGTTAATATAAATATATCACAACTATTGATAATTATTAATTAAAAATTCACAACTGAGACAATAATATTACGATGTACGATAATTGTTTCGAAGTATTTAAAGGGCATGTTCTTGTGGTGATAAATTATAATAGTGGATAAACGGAAACAACTGGGCTCCAGGCCATCGGGCTGCATCTAAAATAAGACATCGCCTAATGTACATCTTAACATACCATCTCACTACCGCCTAAATAAAATTAACAACGTTACAGCTCACAGTTAGATCAGAACGATGTCACATAATTTAGACATAAAATCTACGTATAGTGATTTTCGTTAGTTACGAAAATATGATTTTGGCAATACTGAAATTATAAAAACATCATGGACAATTTATGCAGAATTTATTATCTGCATGTATTACACCTACATTTCGTCTTGTTTATCGATATTTTAACCGGGTTAGAAAATTGAAACTTTTTCAGTGAAACAATGTTTGATAGTCATAAATATATGAATACAAAATACTGTACAAGACTATTATTTAACCTACCATTATTTCAAAATATATGACTATTTATGAAAAACCAGGGTTTACATGTTTTGTAGTAATTAAAATATAAATATTTTTAAAAATCGTTATCTTTATTATTATTTTTGTTTTATTATTGAGCTATGTGAAAAAAATATTAATTAATATTAATGAATTACGCTATTACTATAAAATTATTGTTTTGAAACTTTTTGAAGAAATGAGTGTCAATGAAGTTAAATGATTTGTCCTATATACCGACAAGGTTGTATTGCATTATATTAATATTTATTATATGATATTTAAACAGGAGACAATATTCCGGATAATTTAACAGGTATATTTTGTATTCAAATTTTTTGTTAGTTTTATATGTACCTATACCTAAAGTTTTTGTGTAAATTTATTTAAATACGAATTAATTTAACTGTAGCAACACTCGGCGTTACAAATTCAAAAATGTGTTTTTTTTTTTAAATAACTCGTTGATTTTTCTGACGTTGCTGATCCTGTACTGCTTTGGTATGGAAAATGTCACTGGTTACACTGGTGCACCACAGTGCCTTTAAAGAAAAACCTTACGAAATCTTAAACCGGTGGCAAAGGATACAATTAGGATTATATCGATTATGACGAACCGTGTCTGTTGATATTGGTTTTTTTATTAGTATAAACACCAGTTTCACACAGTCGTTGCTCCGAAACTGGCCACTGACCACGGCGATACGCGGGACATTAAACAGGCAGTTAGTTATATAGGTTCTCAAACTAAACCCTTTATTGCAGCCGCGCGTAGTACGTATCAACGAATCCCACATTTTGAAAAAAAACCGACTCAAAATCGAATCTAGGTTTCTGTCATTGTAAACTTTCTGTGGCAATAACTATAGTTCACGTTTATATGTGTAATGAATAATGATCTATAGTTTCATAATATCCACTACAATTTGTTCTGGTTTTGATGATGAGCTATTCAGTAATTTGAACTTATTTAGCTACCTACCTAGGAAATCTATGCCAACTGTCCTCATTAAATACTCGTAATCTTAATAAATATGAAATTTTTAATCGATAAGAAAGATCACCAATGATAAACTTATCATAATATATTATCCAATCAATAATCAACGAGTGAAATACTCTTGTTCTAATATCTCGGCATTTTATTGAGTGAAAAATAATTCATAATATGCATAATAAGCAATTTCCAAAGCACTTTCTAAAGCATTAGAGCACCAATTTAAAATCCAAACGTTTTGACATGTTTTTGTTGTTATACTGTTATCTAACTGTATAGATTGTAAACAAGTTTTTAAATAAAAATATAATAAACATAACAAATAGTGATATAGATGCGTCTTTTACATTTTATTTTTGAATAGTTGAACAATTAAAGGAAATAACAGGTAAGTTATATTGTAAAAATGTATTGGTAGGTAATTACATAAATAATAAACATAAACATTCAATTATTAAACTTATTTAAAAATAAATAAAAATATTTATAGATTACACAGATTCCCCACGAGTATATTGTCGTGGACTATCCATCACTTATGCGACCACTCCGAACGCCCTGTTTGGACATTTTTAAATCACATATTAGAAATATAACTTATATAATATTAAAATAAATAAATATCTTATACATTTTATCGTGTAATTTAAAACTGTATTTTTTCATCTTCTTTCATAGATTTTAATTAATGTTATAATATAAAAATGTAATGTTAATAGCCTCGAAGCAGGCATTTATTATTTGAAAACCAATAAAGAAAAATTTATTTTATTTTAAATAATTAAATATTATAATATAGCCTAAGCATAAAACCTCTTTTTTTATTATATTTATTTTAGATTCTGAGTGAAGAATGTACTGATTTTACAATGATGTGAAATGTGTGGTTTCTTTTTTGTCTGTTATCACTTATCAACGTATTCAGTTAAAAATTAAAATTGTTTTTGTTGTAACGTAATTTTTTACACATATATATCAATCTAAGCTTTCTTTTCGTATTAAGTGGATTTAATAACGAGTAATACTAATTTGTTGACTATTTTTAGATGTTGGTCATATATTTTTCAACTATAAGTCATAAAAATCTGATGTTTGCAATGTTAAAGGTCTTGGTAAATGTTTGGCACATCAAAATAGATTTTTTGTTGGTGTGGTGTTCCACACTTGTATGTGTGACAAGGATTCGTCACTAAGAACCCAGTTTGAAGAGTCTTCATTAATCAAATTCTTCAGTCAATCATGTATTTAATGTTGTTGTTGGATACACATCAAGTCGGGTCGTAAGGTTGTCACCCTGTCACTCCGCCGCCGAAGTTTTGCGCGACCGAACTTTGTACTCTGAGGAGGGGACGGGTACTGTCGCGGTCTAGCCGTTGGCCGCCGGCACCTTACCAGTCTGTCGTCGTCGTTTTCCAGCCGTCTAGGCAAATTGTTCGTTGTTCGGTCATGAACCGGTGCGTCGTCACCGTTTTATACGCCATTTTTGTGTTAATAATCTGAGTTTCGGTGTTTTTCCGTACTCGATGTATCGTCTCGACCGCCCGTGTCACGATACGTTAGTGTTTTAGCGATCCTTGTCGCTCGTCCGATCTTGTACGTGTGACTTGAGCACTGCTCGTCCACGTACCACGTGTTTCTCGCCCGTCCGTTT
>NW_019100592.1:0-2135 GCF_001856785.1 Myzus persicae | reverse complement strand
TAAAGAAAAATTTATTTTATTTTAAATAATTAAATATTATAATATAGCCTAAGCATAAAACCTCTTTTTTTATTATATTTATTTTAGATTCTGAGTGAAAAATGTACTGATTTTACAGTGATGTGAAATGTGTGGTTTTGTTTTTGTCTATTATCAACGTATTCATTTAAAATTGTTATTGCTGTAACACAACTTTTTACACTTAGATATCAATCTAAGCTTTCTTTTCGTATTAAGTGGATTTAATAACGAGTAATACTAATTTGTTGACTATTTTTAGATGTTGGTCATATATTTTTCACTTATATGTCATAATAATCTGATGTTTGCAATGTTAAATGTCTTGGTAAATGTTTGGCACATCAAAATAGATTTTTTGTTGGTGTGGAATACTTGTATGTGTGACAAGGATTCGTCACTAATAACCCAGTTTGAAGAGTCTTCATTAATCAAATTCTTCAGTTAATCATGTATTTAAAGTTGTTGTATGATTGAATGCTATTGACGAAGTTCTGGCTTAATTCGCTTTGTTTTACGTTTTATTGTATTATTTTTCGAGTTTTTTGCTCCTATCAGAAAATATGAATTTTAAGAGTGTTGTCAGTTTTTGTTTTATAGACTGTATGGGTCTTATTTCTGATAAGTTTATAGTTTTTGACAATCATCACTCGTCTTTCATGTTCCTCGCCTTAGCTCGCCACCAATCCACTCTCGGCCAAAACTCGTTCTCTTATGGAATATTGATGAAATGAATATTCTCATATTTGTTTTCATTTCAACGATCGTAATCAACCGTGCTACCTTGTGCCATCCGGTAATTATTTCAACTGTGTGCAGTAATTTTCTGTTTTACGCCGTGTTTTAATTTAAAATAACAATAATAACCAACAGTCTAAACAGATAATGAATAATGACAAATAAATAAAGGTATAATGCTTACGTAAATACGGCAGTGATAGGAACAACAATTCACACAAGACGGCCTTCTCCTCGAATCCGTTTACATTTGTTAACTACTCTTAGCAGCTAACAGTGGAATAATTAATAAACACTTTTAATTATAAAGACTTTTAAACACACTTTATTTGTAATAATAATAATAATTACCGGTCTGGCCTCAGGACAACCCGATCGAGAACGCTCTCTGATGCGGGTCTCCAACCAACTTCCATACCGTACACTTATCTCTTACATATACATAAATCTGGGAGAGGTGGGAGGAAAAGACCCAACCATACCGAGCACCTCTTATGGAGTATTTAACACTCGGCCCCCCTGACAAACCTATGTCCTCATAGGACCTTACTTAATTTTATACATAATTAACAAAAGAAATACAACAACCTCAACCTAACAGTCTTAACTACATATGGTATAACAACCCCAAAAAAAAACAAATTAACAGCATTATAAATCATACATATAAACAACATAATTAATTAATATTATAAATCATAAATATAAACCAACATAATTAATTAATATTATAAATCATAAATATAAACCAACATGGTTAGTTAATAACTTTCATTCGTAATCATCTAACTTCTTCGGTTTCCTCTTTAGTCGGGTGGACTTCCTCACTCCGGCTTCTTCTCCTTGGTCCTGTTCTGTGTTCCCAACATCTGCTTCCTCAGCAATCTGTTCCGGCTCTTCCTCTTCTGTGATGTCCTCATTGGCATCAGAGGTCTCTACAAGCTTCCATGACTTCAACTGCGACACGTGTGCTGTTGTTGCATAGTGTCTTGCCCCATCTTCCGCCAGCTGTGAGACTCGATACACGTCATTTGGCAACACTTCTGTCACGACAAGAGGTCCACGATATCGCTCCTGTAGTTTAGTGGACATGCCCGTAGCGACTGGTGCTCTGGTCATCACTACTACTTCCCCAACTACATATTGTGTTTGGTTGTGACGATGCTTGTCGTAGGCTGTCTTAACCTTTTCCTTTTGTTTCACTATCTCATTTCGCGCATCTTCCCACAGTTCAGAGGGACATAGCCAATCTTCAGCGGTAGTCGATAGGTCACGCAACCTACCCAACTCGAATCGTGGTCGGTATCCATGCAGTAATTCAAATGGAGTATGTCTTGTTACTTTGGATTCACTGTTATTGATCTGACGTTGCACCTCTG
>NW_019100591.1:14100-39504 GCF_001856785.1 Myzus persicae | reverse complement strand
TTGATAACCAGCTGGTTCTTTAAAATATTCGTTTTCCCATAATCTAATATTTTAAATAAAACTATGAGTTTAGGAATACTAATATTGACGACTGCAGTCTTTAATGTTTGTTTTTAATGCAACTTTTTTCATATTTTTTTTTTTTTTGATTCTTAAAACGCATTTGCCCGCGGGCGCCCGTGTTCCCCTTCCCAAATTTTTTTGTCTATAACTTAACTCTATTTTAAATTTTTATTCAAATTTTTTAAATTTTGATAACCAGCTGGTTCTTTAAAATATTCATTTTCCCATAATTTAATATTTTAAATATAACCATGAGTTTAGGCATACTAATATTATAGACTGCAGCCTTTAATATTTGTTTTTAATGCATATTTTTAATCATTTTTTTTTTTGATTCTTAAAATCCATTTGTCTGCGGGCGCCCATGTCCCCCTTCCCATTTTTATTTTTACAGTTATAGACTGAGTGAGAATAAGTGGGTGGGGAGAGAGAAGGGTGAGCGAGTGAGACTTGTAGGGAGGGTGAATAGGAAGTGTGGAGGTAGAATAGTTATGTTAACAATGTCGAATACATAGGAAAGGTTCTTGAATGGCCTTTGCTAGACCAATCAGCTGAAAAACTACCTAGTGATTGGTTGAAAACATTTAATTGTGGGATAGAATAAAAAGATTGAGAGGATGTCAGAGCACCAATTGTTTGCTCTCAGTATCCCACGCACAACAAAGCAAATGATGTATCAGAACCAACCATATATTGTTACTTTAATAATGGTTGGTTCTGCTATACATATATTTGCTTTGTTGAGCGTGGGACATAAAGAGCAAACAAATAGTGCGTAGACATCCTCTCAATAGTGTCATCAAGTTGAACAAAAAAGTAAGAAAAGGCATATTTTTATGTCAAACCATGGTTTTTTGATCATTAAAAATTCATAAAAAAATAAAATTTGAAGTTTAAAATAATAAAATAAATTTTTAAACAAAATGAAAAAATGCATATCGGTAGTCAAATCACATACCAATGCTCCGCCTTTGTTGCAAAACATACAAATATGCATATGTATGCTTTTTGAACCACTGCGTCTCGTCTGTTATTGCATTTTTAAATGAATGGACCCGCGTTATCCACACCACAGTTTTCAAAGCACTTAGGTACTTGAATGGTCGGCTCGGAGCGTGGGCAGATTACCCTTAACAAGCGACACATATTTTTTTAGCTGTGCTTTGAAACATGTTACGCACTGATGTATTACATTTCTTACACGCCTCCACCCATTGATTGGCCAGTATTCCAGACGCACTGATGCAAGCGTGGCATGTGGTCCGACATCCATTAATGTTCATGTAGCATAATTAATTTTACAAAATTCGTTTCATTAGGTAATATAGTTGGAAATCGTTGATCGGTATTAATAACCGTTTGCCACCCTGCCGGCCTACCACCTACTCGCACAATTCCGTTGTCGTCTATAAATGGATTTAACTTATTTATTTTGCTTTTTACTGACACATTACGATTATTTTTTAACTCTCAATTTCTATTGAGTAATGTGCTCGTTGTAATAAATACGAAACGACGTATAGTAATTTGGTCAGCGACGAATATCTATTAATATCTAACGACACGTCTTTTTGTGAGGTGCACACAACGATTAGTGCAGTATTTTTCTCACTCTTAACATTTCCAACGTGTTCCGTGTTTTTTGTAAAAGTTTTTATATAGTTTTTAGTTATTTTTTATTTTTATTTTTTACATTTTTTTTTATACACTTAAACGTTTTACTCACCAGCCACGAAGGACCATGCCATCGCACTGTTATCTTTTATCTCGCTAGGCGTACACCCTCCTGACAACACGTCAGCTGGATTGTCGTTCGACGTCACATGCCCCCAATCCACGCGATCGGTCAACATATGTATTTCGCCCACACGATTCGCAACAAACGTCTCCTACCTGCTCGAACCCGTGGATATTCAATCTATAATGTTACAGTCGAATCGGTCCATAAATATCGTCATGATATATTCAGCTTAAGTGCAGGTATAATTACGTCTATCAAACGCAGCGCTCCTGCACATAGCTCTAATCTGGGGATCGAAATAACCTTTAATAGCGCGATACGAGACTTAGCACATACTAGTTGCGATTTAACGATGCCATCCGTATCTATTGTTTCCATATATATCATGTTACGGGCGATGTGGAATACCGGGCAATGCGTACCACGGCTATAGATATGAATGGTTGCGCGACGGCATATAGCGTGTTGCAGAAGAAAACGGCGTTATATGTTCTTATCAAAAACCTCTAGATTACTAGCGCTTTTAGCGGAATTTGTGGTGTACCATTAAGTTGTCATATTATTTTTCAAATCCCGGGTTTTTTTTCAAATAAAAGTTGGTTCATACATAAATNGAATGTATTTTGACAATAATAATCACACTTCATAATATAATCAGCGGCTGCGTTAGTCAAATGAAAAACGGTACGCAGGCGAAAACCTGCAACGTAATGGCTGAGACTCGGTTAGTTTTCCATTTCTCGGTCGGCAAAAAAAAAAAACTCAACGAACTTTTAAATTAAGTTTTGTTGGCGATTTTGACGTTTAAAATTGAACTACAGCGAGCGACGATCGAGGCCTGAAAGTATATTAATGTGTTTCTTTTTCTCTGTGACAGGTTTCTATATACGTAGGCAGTGGAGATAGTAATATTGTATAACGTGGCCGAATAATGGAAACTTGTATTATTTCGAATTATTTGGGTAGGTGGAAACCGGAAGTTTTCCCGATCCCTTGTTGTCGCTTCCCGAGACGAAGATGCGCCCGCTAAACTATAATACGTCACCGATGGAAAACTGATAATATTTTTAAAAAATAAACGAGGAAAACATAATATATTAAAACTATTTCGTATTGTACCTTTAAACGAATTCGTATATGATTTTTTTATTCAGTTTTACTGTCATTTCGGAAATGTAGACGTTCGAATAACATCAATTATAATAGAAAAACATCGTCGTCACAGTATTGTTGTTGTACGTCGTCGCATTCGTAAAAGAAAATAACATATCATGTATATTGTTGCGAGCACTTGAACCGTGAAAACAAGTTTGAAATATGTTTTTTTTTTGCATCTCTTAAAATTGAATATACTTTCAATGCACAACAAGACGCACCTGAAATATCTGAATTCGTCTTGAATAAAATATAATAATTGAAAGTGTTTAGTTTTTTTTTTCATCTACTTTTGACATGTATACCTACCTCTTATTATCACTATTATTATTGTTGTAAAGATTGTTCTCACTCCGTTTGTATGTTTAAACTATGTAGTTTTTATTATTTTTTTAAATTAAATGCAGTATCTGATTTTTGACATTTTTAAGTGTATAGTTAAAAAGACAATATTTCGAACACGTTGATTTTTTATAACGTTTGGAGTACCCCGAGGCCATCCTATCTTTGGTTTTCAAACTAGGACCTATAATATTATATGTTTTTATATGCAAATAGTGAATAAATAATAGTTGTGCAATTATAACGAATTAATATTTAATAACGATGACACAACTAATAAAAAGTAAATCTTGAGCACAAGCTTGCTAAACACAAAAACGCTAATATAAATTAAATACACTATTAGTGTAACACTAATATCAGTTGCTTAGGTAGTAGACAATATTCAGCTATCCTTAATTTTGTTCAAAAGACATTATAACTAAAATAGTAAAATGTAAATATAATGAGTAGTAAATAATAAATAATAAATATCACAATCAATTTTTAAAACTAATTGTTTCATGTTAAATATTTGAAATTAAAATCTCTTTAAAAGTTTGAAACATAAAAATAAAATCTCATAGTTTGATAAAAATTAACAAATTATTAACGAAACGAATAAAATAACGGTATAGGTACTAGCAGTAATATTAATGACATTGTTATTATGTGTTCTAAAAAAATAATTCAAATGCGTTTGCACTATATAGTGAATACACAAAAATGTTTCGGCATTCTGAGGCCGAAGCCTATTTCATTTAGCATCATATTATACTGGAGAAAATTACCTCTCGGAATGAACACTGGGCGCAAATATTACTCAATACACTGACAGACATTTTTATAATAGTAATATTTATTCCCAATCAACATTTATTTTCAAAAAAATAAATTTTTCACTAAATTAACGGAAATACAACTCGATAGTAGTCACTAGTCAATCTTATTATTATCGCCGTATTCGTGCACAATATACCGCCGTTATATTATATATCTACTGGTATATAGATGACACGCACCGAATATTGTGCTCGATAGTTTCCACCCCCCCCCCCCCAAAAAAAATAACAAGTTTTATCATTTTATTTTAATAATGTTACCTATTTATTTGAACAAGATTTAGAAGCATATGGCCCTTAAAATTACATAGTCTCTCAGCAGCTTTTCTACATTTGATTTTTAAATAGGCAGTACCATAAGTAACAAAATAGTTTATACACAATGTTTCAAAAAAATCATAGTTTATTGTATTATGAAAAATGAATAAAATGAATAATGATTTTAAAATAAAAAAAAAATTTTTATTTTAATATATTTATATATAAATGTATAAATATTTTTTTTTTTAACCGTCTAATATTATTATTTATTATTATTATAAATTATTATCATTACACATTTATAGTATAATTTTTTTTTAAAAACAATCATTATTAATTTTATTCGTGTACTATAATACGAAGATTTTGATGGAATAACAAAAAAAAAAATAATAATAACAAGTATCATCATTTCATTTTTATAATTTTACCTATTTATTTGAACAAGATTTAGAAGCATGGCACTTATTACAAGTGCATAGTCTGTCTGCTTTTCTACACTTGATTTTTATATATGCAGTACCTACCATAGGTAACAAAAATACGTTTATACACAATGTTTCAAAAAATTCATAGTTTATTGTTTTATGATAAATGAATAAAATTAATAATGATTTAAAAATAAAAATAAAAAAACATTTTTAAATATTTTTTTAAATTTTAATATATTAATATTTTATTTTTTTTAAAAAAAATCAATGCCATAAATATGTAATAATAATAAAAAATAATATTATTTGGTTAAAAAAAAATTTGTGGTTTACATTGCCCGGTATTCCACATTGCCCGTAACATATATACACGCACCGTATGCTTTCGTGGATGCATCAGTGAATCCGTGTACTCTATTAATTTCTTCTTGTCGGAGCCCAGCTAACGAGGTATACTAAATGAATTGAGCTCGTTTAGACAATTGCGTGTCACCCACTGTACTTGTATGTGTGATGGAACTGGGCTGTTCTAAACGATTTTCTCACGCCAAAAACTTTGTAACAATATTTTACCCACCAATATTACCGCGGACCTACTAAGCCGAATAGGTCAAATAATGGGGTTTTATCGACTCCGCCATTGTAATATCAATTCCGCCGGCTACCGATTCCGCCCGATATTTGTTTATTATATTGATTCCACCGGCTATCGAATCCGCCAAGCTTTTTTTATTTATTTATTCCACCGCGGAGCTTTTTTATTTATTGATTCCGTCGGCTATCAATTTCGGCGGATATATTTTGTTTATGTTGATTCCCCTTTTTTTTAATAAATTGTATAGGTTTAAGATATACTCAATTTACCATAATTTTTTTAAATTTAAATTTAAACATTTTTTAAAAAAAATTCAAACATTGCTAGGCCGGCAAGAATATGTCTGTGTTGTTTCCGTTTTTACTTACGGTAAGTACTTGTACTTGTACGTATAGTAATCACTTTTCGGTTCCCAGTATAAACCTAAAGTTTCCACACTTTCTCTATCCATTGGTTCGGTCTAACGATTCATTTTTGTTTTGATTCGGAGATAAATCTGTATAGTTCGTAGTCCATTTTGATAATTCTAATCCCCCACCTCGCATAATTGAAATTAATTCGTCACGCAATTCAATTGCTTCCATCAATGAATCTGCCCCGGCGAGGGAATCGTCGACACAGAAATCATTTTTAATTATTACTTTTAACTTCATGTTAGTGGTCTTATCGCCGATGCGATTGACGCAACTTATTGCCAAAAAACCTGCCTACTTGACCGACATTTGATTACTATAATCTCCATAAGTACTCCAAAAAATATTTTTCTTTAGAACATAAAAAAAAAATAATGAAATAATGATATTGTCTTACATAAAATTTATCACGCCATATAAAATAACTATTTAACAGCAAATTGTTTTCATTTTGTGACCCTAGTTACACTTCATTCATAATAATTAGGCAATTTTTACCCTTGTAATAATTTTTGTAAATTTGTCTTTTCAATAGAAATTAGACAAAAATAGGATATTGAAATGATATTTTATTAAAAAAAAAACGATTGTCAAAGATAACAAATAATGGTATATAACAAATAATATCAAAATATGTTTGATAACGTGTAACATGTTTAATAAAAATTAAAAGATTTTAGATACCTAATAATAAATGAATCACAGCACATGGTTTAACTTAGACGAATGATAACATTATATTTATGCATTATTCTAAGAAATGAATTGAAATAACTATAGTAATATCGTAATTTGTTAAGATGAGAGAAAACCTGTTATTAGGCCCTATAAAAATGGTGTTACAAGATTGGAAGCAACTAATTGTAATATTTACGTATTTAACTAATCAAAATCTTTAATATTGGAGTAAAGTACTATGTGGGGAGGTGACGAATTTTCTAGTCAAGTATGACTCTTTGTAATTTAAATGTATGTCAAGTATTGGCAAATTTACTTTTCGTTGTTGGATTGGAATTTAAATAATAAAATGTATTAATAACTAATACAAAATAATAAGAATACAGTTGGGGCTTGGTGTGGCACGGTGATTGGCTGAAGTCCCTAATGGGTGTCAATCATCGGCCGGCGTAGCTAGCATCCGGATGGGTGACCACCTGGGTGTTTATAGTGACGAATTCTAGCTCCACATGCACACGTGTTACTCGAATCCAACCGTGACCCCTACAAAAGATGCTGTTACCCATAAAGTGCACGGTTTGTTAACAATCAAATTGGCACACAGAATAATATGTAATATACAATTAATATAAAATAATAAGAATACAGTTGGGGCTTGGTGTGGCACGGTGATTGGCTGAAGTCCCTAATTGGTGTCAATCATCGGCCGGCGTAGCTAGTATCCGGATGGGTGACCACCTGGGTGTTTAGTGACGAATCCTAGCTCCACATATATACTTGTTACTCAAACACAACCAAGACCCCTACAAAAAAATGCTTAATGTTATAGTTTCCGATGCTTTAGACAAAAAAAAAATCAAAATTGTTTATATTAATAGATTTATTAGATTAAATTTCGATTATATTAGTCGGCTATTGGCAATGAAAGGGTAGAAAGTTTATCAGCCGGATGATGCTCAAAGAAATTCAAAATAAAATTATTTCACTACGTTATTCAGTTGCTTCAAATCTAGACATCTTCCTAGAATTTTTACAAAACAAATGAAGCTTAAATAATTAATAAAAAGACGTTGCTTTAAGAATGACGTTTCACCTGAATGTGTGGTCTCCAATAAATTGTTCAAATGCGTCTTACTAGTATGAAACATATCAAATTTTAGTTAAGAAGTTATCATTCATCTTCGTTGATTCCAAATAATAAAAATCACTCTAATAGAAAAACATTCATTGCTAAATGAGATCTGCTCACATTGATGAGCACTTGTTACACGGGGCCAACACATTCTTATAAAATATTAAAACTAACTAGTTACTTCTAAAATGTACATCCAATCATACTTTCAAGTTGATGAACATATAAAAGTCTTTATCGCCTTTCGCATATGTTGTATGCTTCAAGTTGTTTCAAGTTGTAATAATTAAATAATAAATGTTCAACTTGATAAGCGGACACAAAAATAGAAAACCAAATAAGGATCTTTTTATTCTAAGGGTCCCACTTAACCCTCTGTTAGTCGCGCGCCAAACGGGGGTGATTAAACTAGCACCCCCCATACTGCCCAACTCGCGCGACTATGCTGTTAAGACAGAGGGTTAAAATAAGTCGTACAAAGGTTAGTACGCCTAAGCGCTATGGAGAGTTGAAGCTGTGGTGATGATAGTAGGCTAGTGGTAGTATACTATCATCACTGGTCGAGTGCATTGCAATGATCTTTTCCTACTAACTACCAAGGTATTCGATATTGTATATGCATAACAATAAAAGAAAATATTTAAATATTACCAAAATAAATTAGAACCTAATTAAGTATCATAATTTGTATCCACAGTTTTAAAGCTTGCGGCTAGCGTTGTACCAGTACTTATGATTAATAATAAATAAATGCAGTCAATACTAATTAATTATTTGCGAATCACAAAATGCACTTTACACATTATTTTATTGTACCAAGATAAAGTCGAAAGAACTCTGATCATATTTTTTCACATTTTGTAATGATATTGTAGACAGCAATCTTTAATATTTATTTTTAATGTAAAATATTTCATACATTTCTATTATTTTAATTCTTAAAATTCATTTGCTTGCGGGCGCCCATGCTCCCCTTCCCATAATTATTTCTATAATTTAACTCTAGTTCAATTTTTTAAATTTTGAAAACCAAATACTGCGCTATAAATATTCATTATTTCATTATCTAACTATTGTAATTAAAACCATGTGTTTATTAATTTGGATATTGTAGACTGCAGTCTTTAATATTTGTTTTTAATGTACATTATTTCATAAATTTTTATTATTTTGATTCTTACAATTGATTTGCCCGTGGGCGCCCGTTCCCCCCTTCTCATTTTTATTTTTAAATTTGAATTCTATCAAGTTATTTTATCATTTGTTTTTATTTTGATTCTTAAAAAGTATTTGCCTACGGGCGCCCATGCCCCCCTTCAAAATTTTATTTTTAAATTTGAATTCTATCAAGTTATTTTATCATTTGTTTTTATTTTGATTCTTGAAATTCATTTGCCTGCGGGCGCACATGCCTCCCTTCATATTTTTTTTTCTATAATTTAAACCTAGTTCAATTTTTTAAATTTTGATAACCATATACTGCCCTATAAATATTCATTGTTTCATGATTAAACTATTGTAAATAAAGCTATGAGTTTAGGAATACTGATATTGTAGACTGCAGTCTTAAATATTTGTTTTTAATGTACATTATTTTATACATTTTTTTTATTTTGTGCTGAAAATATATTTGCCTGCGGGCGCCCATGCCCCCCTTCCCATTTTTATTTCTATAATTTAACTCTGGTCAATTTTTTAAATTTTGATAACCACATACTGCCCTATGAAAATTCATTGTTTCATTATCTAACAACTGTAAATTAAGCTATTTGTTTAGGTATACTGATATTGTAGATTGCAGTCTTTCATATTTGTTTTTAAAGTACATTTTTTCATACATTTTTTTTATTTTGATTCTTAAAATTCATTTGCCTGCTGGCGCCCATGCCCCCCTTCCCATTTTTACTTCTATAATTTAACTTTAGTTCAATTTTTTAAATTTTGAAAACCAGTTAGTGCCTTATAAAAAGTCATTGTATCATGATCTAAATATTGTAAATAAAGCTATGAGTTTAGGAATACTGATAATGTAGACTGCAGTATGTCAGGCCTTTGCTACGAGAACGTATTGATCATAGTCATTTTAACACTATGATTAATGAGCATCGGCTATCAAATTCAGACCTATTTTTTAATTTTACCAGAATGTCACCAACTACATTTGAAGAACTAGTTATTTTAATGGGCCCATATCTACAAAGAATTCATTCATGACCTGAGTTGTCTAAATTTTAGCTGCTACGTTAATGTTAGTTTTTGTACAATATTTATGTAAAAATCTGATATTAAATAATTCAATAAATATTTATTTAGCTGCTGGGGAAAGCATGACTGACATAATGTTTAATTTTCGAACTGGAAAATCCACTGTTTCAAAAATAATTTTAGAATGCTGCAATTGTTTGTGGGATGTATTATACAAAGATGTAAGCTTTGATTATAGTAATTAATAAACATAGGCAAGTACCTAAATAAATTGTGTTCTAAACTATTTATATTTTAGGTATTATTTACACCCACTGAAGAAGGATGGAAAATATTGTCCTTTGAATTTTTTGATAAATGGCAAATGCCCAATTGTGTAGGAGCGTTAGATGGAGAACACGTTGTACATCAAGTATGCATATTTTTATTTTAAGAAAATTAGAGGGGTATACTCTTTCCAGTTCTTTAAAAACATTTATGCTGCTGATCAGCCTTACCACTCCAAACACTTTAGTTTCTGAATATGCTGATGACAAGGCAATAATATCCATCAATTCTAATCCGGTTATAGGATAAACTGGTGCCGCAACCTGCTAGATGCTTGAGCATATAAACCCTCCTAAGTTCCTAACACTCAAAATAGATAGTGACAACACTGGGTGGCTTCTTCCATTATACTAATCGTGTTTTATATTCTTTCATTAAATTTCCTTATTTTTCTCTTGAACAGATTGTAATATCTTGTAAAAAAAAATGAAAACTAGAGTATAAAAAAGCCAATAGATCTTTTGCTTCACTTAGAATTTAATTTTTAATTAAAATTAAATGCACTATGTTCGGTAAATTAATATCATTATTGTTTAATTTTTACAGGCATTTCCAAATAGTGGTTCCATCAACTACAATTATAAAGGCACACATAGTACCATTCTTTTGGCACTATGTGATGTCAATTATAATTTTACATGTGTTTATATTGGAATGCCAGGTAGGTGTAGTTATGGTGGAGTTTTGAGGGCTTCTGAAATGGGTAGAAGGATACTTCAGAATATTTTTAATTTTCCTGAAGCTTCACCTATAAGTGAACATTTTAAAGACTGCCCTTATTTCATTGTGGCAGATGAAGCTTTTCCACTCTTACCAAATGTAATAAGAAATAAGACTATATCCCGGACGAGGAAATAAAAATTTACCTTTGAAATCTACCATTTTCAACTATAGGTAATTTATTTAGTAATAATTAAATAATAATTACTAGAGGTTGACTGAATACAAAATGTCTATTAACAAATAATAGGGATAATTTAAACAATTTTTTTTTTTATATTTTCAGATTGAACCGAGAAGATGCATAGAAAATTGCTTTGGCAGTTTGGCATATTGGTATCAAGGTGGCGTATATATAGAAGGGTGATAATTGCTTCTGAGCCTACTGTGATGAGTATCATCAAAGCAACAGTGGTTCTTCATAATTTAATTTTAAAAAAAGAAACTGAGTCAGGTAATACAATATTTTCGATTGTCTAATGTATACCAAAATTGTATACATGGTTACCTTTTATATGCGCTTTATTTCTTTTTATTATGAAAATCATTTTTATTTTATAGGTTTATACACATATTACTTCCCTACATGTTTTGGCGAAACTGAAAAAATTGCAAACCGAAATTCTGCCGGTTTAGTTCCTGTGGGTCAAATGGGGACAAATTTTTGCGACCAAAATTCGAAAGAAATTAGGTCAACATTAACAGATTACTTTGCCGCAGAGGGTAGTGTTCCATTTCAGTATGACAATACATAATTTAATTTTGTGAGATGTAATAACTATTTATCACAAATAATTATATTTCATTAGAATAATAAAAAAACAATGCTTACTTATTAACATAACAATAAAATAAAATAATAAAATAAATAAGTTTCCTTTTCACAGAACTTAAGAATAATAAAAAATAAAAAATGTAAGTATCAAACAATTAGTTATCGATTTGTTCAATGACAATAGCTATCAATTGTCCTTGAAGAATTCTTTTTTTCTTTTTTGGTAAGTCTGACATCAAGCTTGCCAAATATGAACTGAACTTGGTGTCATCATTGGACTCGGGCTCAATTAATACAGGCTCCAATGGGGGAATAGGTCTACTCTGCTTTAGTTCTTCCATTATCATTCCCATTTGACTTTCCATAACAGACCCTGTTGAAAATAAACATACATTTGGTAGTGATTAAAAATAAATATTGTAGTGTATAGATATTTGGAAAATATTTCATTAATTGATCAGAGTTTCAGGGATGAAGTACTGAAAAATATAAAAATACATACTTTTTACAGACTTCCTGTCTTGTTTTTGATTTGAATCATTTTCAAGGCTGGTGTGTGTAGGTTTAAGGTTGTCAACCGTGCTGTTTAACAATTTGTGCATAATACAATAAGAATACATGTTTACATTTCTAACGCCCATTTGTATAGTCAATGTATGTTTCATATAAGACATGTTAAACTATGTGTTATTTTTTATTTATTTATTTTAACATTTTATGTCATACATAAATTGACTATGCAAACAGACACAAGTAATGAAATATTATTACCATTTATCAACTATCAATACTTCATCTAAAAATCTAAAGATAACACCATTCTTGTTTACCTCCTGCTGCACCACTCACTCCAGATTTTTTTTCCCTAGTATATCTTTCCTTAAGATATTTCCAGCTCTTTTTTAATCCCTGAATAGAATATTTGCCTACATATCAAGAAAATGTATCATGAATAATTAATAATAGCATATGATTTAAGAAATGTATATACCATCAAATTCAATAAATTATTTTTAATATTTTCGGATCTTTCTCCCAACGACATTTTGTGATTCCAAAGTGGTCTGCAACTTCTATTGATGTTATTAAACCAGCCATGTCTTCTTTGGAAACTCCTACAATTTTTTGTTCAGCATTGGAAGTTGATTGCACATTACGAATATCTATATAAATAATAAAAAAACAATAATTATCTATAAATAAAATGAGTTGCATATAAATTTGAAAACACCTTTTGGTGGTGATTCTTCATCATGTAACTCCTCATCATGATCTGATAATGAATGAAACCAAGAAGACATAGGCATAGGAGTTGAATCTGGAAGAATATCTTTAACAGAACTAGTTGAGGCACCTGGAAGAATATTTTGAATTGTACCAGTGTTTCCAGGCGTTTGTACTAACTGGGTGTATTCTGTAAATATAAAATGTACAGTAAAGCTATTTATGAATAAACTTATGAAATTATTGTTTATATACTTTGAGGGCAGACATGCTTCTTTACAGATTCTACTACAAAAGCATTACGGCCATGACAGAATTTACCCTAAAAGCAATAAAGCATTCAAATCATTAGTTAATATGATGTAGGTACTGGATATAATCACTGTTATATATTACTTATATTATACATGTTTTGTTAGTGTCAGTGTTTTTTTAGTGTGCAGTAAGAAAAGTAAATGTGCAGTGAAAATTGTTACTTTGTGCAGTGCAAAAAAAGAACTTCAGGAAGATATATTTTATTGTTTAAAATTCAAAAAATGTACCTATTATAATAGTATAATATATATATTTTTTAATTTAAAATATTAAAAGTTTACTTGTTACAATTATTATTAATTTAAATTACAAAGTTAAGTATTTTTATGAATTTAGCTCTATGCTTGTGGTAAGGCAAATGAGTTATAACATGTAATTTGTACTTAAAAACTAGTTATACTACAATATTACGTAAATTGTGAGCATAGTGTTCATTAGCAATATTTTATTTAGTTTGTAAATGCATTGATACTTAATACTAGATACTAGGTGTGCTAATAGGTAATATCCAAAGAATTGTTTTTAGTTTTTTTGCTAATGATACCTAAGTATTTTCGGTAAATTTGTGTCAAGCAATTAACAAAGCCATCTTCTTAACCCCCTCTGATTTATGGTGTCAATATATCAAAGCAAATGATTAAGTTCTTACTGAATGAGTGCGTAAAAATTAAATGTATATTTATAAATATACCTTATGAAATTATAATAAATATAAATGTAGATATAATACTCATAAAAGTTTAGTGTACTTACTTTGACAAACGACATGCAAATAATTTCAAGTAGCCAGCTAATTAAAAGTAACCAATTGAAAAAAATGTTCAACGTTCAATTGAATTTTCTATTAAATTTTAATTATAGGTTATTTTGAATTTTATCATTATTTTTTTAGTTATCATTTTTCTGCGCTTTATCTGTAACCACACGGCCAAAAGTTGAATATATTCAAACTATGCGGTATCGTTTGGTTTCGGTGGTATCGTGTGATAAAATAATGATAAACCATATGGTAAACCGCAATTGAACCACGCGGTTCAGCCAATCAGAGAAAATTATCCACACGACACGACACGGTGTTAGTGTGAACCCCCCTTATATAAACGTTCTTCAAAGTATAAATAAAATCGACCACGGTTCTGGTTACTAGAAAAACAGACACAACTTTTATAACCTCCTATTTAAAGTGAATTGTTTTGTCGTGAAAACAAGAGATTATCTAGTGTCTACGTGTAAATTATATCGTTATAACAAGATAGTTTGTGGTATGAACGAGAAATTATCTTGTGCTTACAAGAAGTTATGTTGTATGAACGAGATATAATTTTTTATATCGTGATTATAGTTGGCCCTTCTACGCCACCGTAATTATGTATTTTTTGGTTCATGGTGTAAAAAATTTAAAGGTTGGTTTGTGCCTAATAAACACGGATATAGATACTATGGTTGCACCACGGCTTTAGATAGAATCAAGATTTTCAAGAAGAAAAAATCTATACGTATCGATACGTACCACCTCGTATCGAAATCCGAGTCCGATACGGGTCGGTACGTATCGCTTGTATACTGCACGTGTAACTTCTTGAACGCTCAAAATTGCCTCGATACGTATCGATACACTCCAAATTCTTCCTTGAAAATCTTGAATGGTTGCACAACGAGACATTATTTTGTGATCACCAATTGTTCTTATCAGATATCTGTTAAAAGTTACGTTACACCGCTATCTAGTGGCTTACATATACATCATCAAAATTGTATTCTTATTTTATATTGTTGTATTGTATTTGTATATGTATTCAAAAAGTACTAATTAGTAATTTACAAATTTTATGGATAATCCGATAATCCATTAAAGTTTCAAACTCATCAAATTATGAAATGAAAAATACAAAGAATAGGCTATCCACTATGTCAACATTTTTAATTACAAATATCAAACTATTAAAATTAAGAGTGTAACAAAATAACTGCTATGAAGATCCATCAATACATGGTCACTTCACAATACACAATAACCCCGTCTCAATTTTTTTTAAATCCACATAACTTATGCGTAGTGCCTATTGTAAAAATTAATATTTTTTATTCTAAATATATATAAACTGTAATATTATACTTTTTTTTAGATTTTACTGATATAGTTATAATATTCCAAATTCTCTAACAACCAAAAAGAAAAACATATTAGATTAATATAATATAAATTCAAGAATAAATATATTTTTTTGTTTAATTTATTTCTTAATCCATAAGTATTAACACTTGATTTTAAAAAGGTTAATTTAAGTAGTAACTAATTTTGACAATTTTTTTTTTGTACGATTTAATTTTTTACACTCAATATTTTTAGAATAGCTATGCTGCCTCATCCGCATAGTAATGAATAAAACAAAAATATTAGAAAATATTTCAATTCTATGTTCGGCACATTCCCATTTCAAATGCAGATTTTCATTTTTGAAAAAATCTTCATAAGTATCTTCAAACACATTAATTGAATCTGCATATTTTGAAAAACTGATTTCTAAAAACTTTATTATTGTGTAAATTTGATGGTTGGGATGTGTTCAAAACCCTCTTGTTTTTAAATTCGCTAGATCAGCAGCTGGGTGGATGTTTTGTCCATATTCAACGTACATTGAATTTATACACAATGAACATTTTGTCTGACTTTTTAATCTTTTTATGATATAGCTAAAACATACTCATGAATCTTAATAATTATCTTTTTATGTTTAACAACAAAATATAATCAATTAATTAGGTAATTATTATAATTACCCTGTTAGAAACTAGAAAGTAAACAACACACTCAAAAACGGTTGAATCTTGTATCTGGCAATAATTGTGGTCTTGAAATAATTTTTTTATTTCGTCCTCTTTAGGAATACCAAAAAGAGTTTTGGACACACAATGTGACTCCAGTGGCGTACACAGATATTTTCAATGGGGGGGGCTTACATATAAAAAATTATATACCTATATATATTATACATTGATAAATCAAAATAATATGTTGTTTAACTAATATTTATTTTCATTATAAAACAATGTCTATTTTCCTGGGTTTTTGTCCCAACTCATCACTGACTTCTTCAGGAGTTAAATTTATATCACGGTATACCGACACCATGGTCAATCCATTTAATCTGTCCTGTGTAAATAATTATTTTTCAGTTTAAAATATAATGTTATAATATAATGGAGTATAATTTGGAATAGCCCATATCTAATAATAATTATTATTAAATAATAGCTTTGGTGACGACGGTCTTCTCGCCGTACATTTTTAATCGAAACTCGATTGTGACGGTAACACTGAAATTCCCAAAATTTAACTTAGTATTTATTTTTATTAGTACTATTAATTTTTTTTTTAAATTGTCATCATTTTTGTTATACATTTTTACGTAATTACGTAAACTGAAAAAATACTAAAGGGGGGTGGTTGAACACCCCCCCCCCCACCGTGTGTACGCCACTGTGTGACTCACGAATTGCACAATAATTAGGCATAATGACCAAAAAGACAATAAACGTAATTGAATATACACAAAACACATACTACAGTCATGAGATTTCGTTTACAAAATAATACATAAACATAACATTGTCATATAAATATTATATAGATAGAGCTTGAGAGCAGTGATTCGTGATTATAATAATTAAGTTACTTATTAACTCAATTATATTATATTTATATTTATTATTGAAAATTCAATAATTTAATATTATGGCGGGTAATGGGAATATTTTAATACTGTAGTTCCAATTAATCCAATTAATTCTATCTAAAGCCGTGCTGTAGAGTAATTATAAATTATAATCATAGAAAAGAGATAATTATAATACTATCATAGCTGTGGACATCACGGATGGATGATAACGGCAATGGCGTAATTTATTTTGACTAGATTGTCTAGACTCACGAATTCGTCACTATACAGAAAAAAATAGATCGTAAATCCATTCACTTGGAATATCCTTGAAATGTTATTAATAGCACAGGCCACTTCCTGTGTAATATTATTATTGTCGTAACTTTTCAGTATTCGGCTGTATTTATCAAGTGGCAAGTAAGTTGTTGTCCAAATTGACCAAATTCTAATTTTAAATTATTTCACGTTTTTATAGGGGGTGCGTTCGGCGCGCCCTTGACACAAAGTGTATACTACACAGGACGGTGTGTCACCACTCACCAGTAGCCGTGAATCGTGATACGCATTTCCCATACATTCTACTTTCTCCGCCATTAATCGGTCGCATAATAAATCAAAGCTTGGAGATCGAAGAACCTAGCGCATAGGAAAAAGTGGGGATGCGCAAACAAAACTAAACCATGCATTGTTGTTGACATACCTCTATACTTTGTCATGCCGGTACTCTTCTGGTCTCTCGTCTCTGGTTATTTATTTCTTGCGTTTAGACGATTAGTGTTTACTGTTTAACCGTTTTACGTAACACACTGCGGAGCATTGAAGTTACCGCGTGAGGATTAACTGATTAAGGAAAGTCTGACGTCGGACGTAAGTACCTACGACAATAGCTTTTATAAATATTAAATGTTAAATTATTTTTCATAATTTTCAAAAAGCCAAAAACAATGTTTAGACCTCGGTTTAGACATCGTGTACATATCGTTGCATTGTAATATTATGTTAAAATGCTTTTGAATATTTGAAGTAAGATTATTAGGAGGTACCTAATTCAAGAGATATTTCAAGTATTGTGCCAATCGCAAATTTTGAAAATTTATTTTTCTTATTCTTGTACGAAATATATAAGTAACCAGAGGGTCGATTTTTAGAAAATTAATATCAAGAGCATAGAAAGCATTAAAAAAGGGGGTCATTCATAATATACATTTGAATTAGCATTTATTTTGTTTATAACTCAGGCCAGATAAAAAAGGTCCGAGATCCGGATGCGGGGCACCAGTGGCCCACCCCTGATATTTATCATTAAACCAGATGATACTGTTCATTCCAACTGAAGTAGTTTTTTCGTATACATTTAATATATTATGTGAGCACGTTGGCGATGCATTGTTGGTTTATACGTACCTTGCCCAAAAATCGCCGAGATGTCTGTCCAATATTTATAGATGTGTCACGTGTGTACTGTGTACGACAACTTACTAATTACTAAAGATCTCGGACGGCAGGTAGGTACGTTTTATGTGTAATAATTTATTACCGATAATGCGTCGATAGTTGTAAATCGTCCGCTGCCGTGACCGCTGAGAAGCGCGCATACTTGTGATAGACAATTTTTTATAATAAACCGTATATTATGGAACGTCTTTCCATGTATCCAAGTAATTTATTTATTGCTTTCGTGTGTCAGCCGTTCCAATATAAGATTAGGTTGCGGTTTATGAACCGCAAAAATAAATGGTTCGACACAACTAACAAGATCATTTCATTTGTAGCAATAACTAGTAATGGACTACTTGTTTCATACCCTATAAATGAACTTTTTCAATTTCCTAAAAAATGTTTGTTCCTCTAATGACTTGCCTGATGTGGGAACAACAAAAAAAAAAGAGTTATAGATAGCAGTAGTCATCTAACACCAGACAAACAATTTGTAGGTACTTCTAAGAAAAAAATTGAAAAATGTGTTATTTTGGGATAACTGATTACTTGCTTAGCCAAGTAGGTATATTATTATGGAAATTATAATCAAAATGCTATTTTGTAACTCAATAATCCATATCGAGATTTATAAAATGTACAATTTAATACAGTAATGGGCTATTAAAAAATATTATAAATGTTATAAAACAAAATAATTATAAATAGAACCCCACAGGTTTGAAGTAGATCATCAAACTGAACAATATTCTCTATTATTCTTGACATTTTATATTTTAATGGTACATAAATATTTTAAAATTCAAGTTATGTAGTACCTATACTGTTACTTTACTGGACACCCTTTTATAAAATATTTTTCCTAATTCTTTCACCATTGTTTTCAACATATTAAAATATATTCCAAATATTATGGTTAAAAATCAGGGTGCCTAGTAAAGGTATACTATTTGATGTAGTGTTATATTATTACTGATTCAATATATTTAGTATTGTTATTTGTTTTAGGTGAAAATGTTTACTCATAGAAATCATAAAACTGAACAATCCCAAACTTCATCAAATAGAAAACGTAAATTATTTTCTGTAGACAATTTGGATGAAAATATCTCTCCATCCAAAGTGTATGATCTTGAACATGCTTTTCCTGAAACATCTTTTTCCATGAATCCAATTGAATTAAGTCCAACTCTGAGTGAAAAATTTGAAAGTCTTATTTCAAATTCAGAGAATGAACATTTATCTTTATCATCAATTACCACAAAGGAATCTTCAAGTTATCAACCAATTGAACATAATACCATCACTACGTTTAAATCAAAAAATGTTGAAGGAGTTAAACATGTTATAAAGGAAAGCTTTGGTTCAAATGAAATTCAAAATAACAATGCTGAGTATGAAGTAAAAGCTTTGTGTTCTTATGATTATAAAAAGGTAAGAAATTTAAATTGTGCGTGGGTAATTCAATAAATATTTAATTTATAGCTAGGTACATACATAAATCATTTCACAAAAATTTTTTTTCGACCATTTAAATCCTCCTAATTTCTGACCTCTTCTTATACTTCTAGATAACCCACCATGCTGTCTTGAGCTCCAATTATTGTGCACAAAATAATAGACATAAATAGTTTACATAGTACATTTATTAAAACAAAAAATACTGATGCTAGGTATTTTTAATTACCTCATCATACTTAACTCTTTAAAATAATCGATACAAATATAAAGTGGTAAACCAATGTGTAAGATGCAAATTGACTGTTAAATAATTTTTAAATTTTCACCCAACACCCTAAACCATTGAATAAATACATATTATTTTATTAATTATTGTTTTTATTGTGCTAATGTTTATTAACAGATATCACACAAAGATTTTAGTGTTGAACGAGTTACCCGATCACATTATAATCCAAAGGTAAAAGCAAAACCATTTAAAGATAGTAAGTCAACGAGTAAAAAAAGACCTAGATCTGCTAGCAGAGAACTAAAAACAAAAATAAATTTGTTTCCTGATGTTATATCGCCGTTTAAGAAGAAGTCTATGGATGTGAAATCATGTAAAAAGGAGGAAAAAACTAATTCAACTAAAAAGAATGTAGCTAAAAAAAACAAAACTCCAAAACAATCTTCTTCGAAAAAAAAAAATGTTTGGACAGAATACATGGATCAAGACAAACCTAAACGTATTTTATTAGAACAAGACAGTAACAGAAAATTTTTCAAGTCTAAGGTGATTCATAATGATACTCCAAATCAGAAGTGAGGGTTTTCTTAATTTACTACTAATTGTTGTTATTTTTGATAATATTATGTTTTTATTTAGAAAAGATAATGGCTTTAACTTTAAAGTTATAAATTGGAATGATGAAAATAGAAATGGTTGTAGAGCTGAAGTCAAGAAACTTAATTTAAATAGTCCCAAAATATTGAATGACAACAAAATTGATGAAAATGAACAAAATATAAATAAATCAATAGAATTGTTGGATAATAACCATATGCCATCTATACATAGTCCGTTACAGACTCCTACATTTAAAAGAAATCATGAAGGTATGAAATAATCCATGTTTTTTATAAAATTAAAAATTTAATTTGAGGGTATTGAAATGAAAAACTCAAACGAATTTCATATATTATAGTCTTGACTTATTTCAATAATTGTTTATAAAGATCCAAAATGTTTGAATAAAGGTATCAAAAATCATAGCTCTATTGAAAAAACGATTTTAATTAAAAATGCATATGGTTTTAATGAGAACTGTAATGTAGAAAAATGTCTCTCTACTTATTCTTCACCAGCCGCTTGTCTTAAAAAGTAAGCTTTAGAAGTTGTTTAAAAATAAAATACTAATTATATTATATATTTTTTTTAGAGTATCAAATTCATCCATTGGTTTTAATGACACAATCATAAATGAACCAACTAATACTTCAATCGATTTCAATGATAAAAAAATCATAGATGAATTTACTGCTATTGATGCTTCAGTTATTGTCAATGAATATTCACAAACTAATTTGTTCCCAATTTTCATAAATGAAACTCCTCCACCTAATCACATTATTTGGTAATAGTATACAAATTGAATATCATTGTCATAAAAAAATTGTATTATGGATTATTCATATTAATCTAATTATACAACAAAATATTATGTTAGCTAATAAGTAATAATGACCTTAGAAGTCAAAAGATTTAACTCATGAATAAAAAAAAAATGATCTATTTACATATTCTTAAATACCTACATTGAATTTTAATATTAATCAGTTCTAGTGAAAAAAAGAGTTCAGTGCAAAAAAGAAAAAGAATTATTGATAATACTCAATACCAGATTTATGCAGGACAAAAGAAATTTGGTGGATTTTTGTGCAAAGAATGTGGTCTTTATTATTCAAGAGGAGAACCAGAAGATGAAGCAGAACATGACAAATACCATAAAGCTAAGGAAATTTTTAAGTATAAGGTGTGCTGGTTCAATTAAATTTGTCCCTTATATACAGTTAATAATTATTGACTAATACAATATTACATTTATTTATGCACTGAAGAGCTCAAAAAATGAAAAAGTTATTTTTAAAGATATTGATGAACGCATTGTTGTAATATCTGGATCAGATTCTAAAGCCTTATGTTCAAAAGCCTTAGAGGTGATGTCATATGTTAATAAAGAACTTGGTTGTGACATACAACATTCTGTTTTACCCACAACTAAAAAAGTATGTATTTATTGTATCTACCCACTATGGCTGACTGCGTCAAAAATTTAAGTATTTTAATAATTGTAACATTATATTTTTTATTTGTACCTTTCAGGTTCATTTGTATATTAAAAAAAGACAAGTGATTGGATGCCTAGTAATAGATCTTATATCCCAGGCTTATCGTAATCTAGAGACTGAATCGGAAGACATGGTTGTTGTATCTGAAGAATTTTATCCCGTGAAAGCAGGTGTTAACAGTATATGGACAAAATGGGATTACCGTAATACTGGAATTGCAACAAAACTGCTTGACTATTTTCGGTGAGGTTTTTGATAGTAAAAAAATAATTATGAACGCTTTGATGCTTTGGGTGCATATGAATGTTAACTGATCTATTGTTTTTTTTAGTAAGAACTATGCATTTGGTCATATATTGGCACTTGATGAAATAGCATTCACAGTCCCTACACGCTCCGGTAAACTATTCATTAAAAAGTACACAAACCAAAATGATTTTTTGGTTTATACTGGATGGTAATTATTGCGGTTTGTCATTCCTCGGATAGCATTAATTTTTTGATTATAATAGTTTATATAGTATTTCTTAGCAAAGTGTTGCCCTGTATATTGATTATAATAGTATATATAGTATTTCTTAGCAGAGTGTTGCCCTGATATGTTTCAGACAATAAGATATATATGTACTATTGAAAAGTGATTTATTCTTGTTATACATTCATTTTTTTTTTTGGACCAAGTGTTATTATTTATATTTTGTTTTTTCCAAAGCTATCAAATGAGAAAATAAAAGCTTCTTAGCTTCTATCATTTTATTTTCATTAAAATAAAAATTATACTTAAATATTTTTGAATTTATACAAAGATTGTCAATATATAAAAAAAAATTGTATATTTGAAATATATTAAACTTAAGTTAATAAGGTTATTTATTTTTATTTGATTATATGATATCAGATGTAGTTATATCTTACTCTTATGCATTCATTTGCATCAAAATACTTTGCATTAAGGTGTAAACAATATTTACCTATCCAAAAAAATTAAAAATTAGTCCAAAAATGCAGAACACTTGAGTAGTTTATACAACCTCGAGCCATAAGCAAATTACGACTTAAACCCGTTGCAAAAGTTATGAATTATATTAAAAATAATATACAGTAAAACAATTTAGAGATCAATCTTGAGTTTTACTAATTTTCAGGAGTGAAAATTTTATTCGCTTGAAATATTGCTTTTTCCGATAATAATTATTTATTGATAGAGCAAAGAGGATAATTGGAGCTTATCTTGAGTGTTCGAAGTTTTAAACAGTTGTGGTAACTTTGTTTCATTAATTTCGCTGAGCCCTTTCATTTATTGACACCAGTTTTTTTTCAGTCAAATATTCGATTGATGATACAGCATACGTCGTTCATATTCTTTAAAACCACTGAATTTATTATTTTATCCTCAATTTTTTTACAGGGATACATCAAGCATGCGAATAATTTCTAAAAATGTCCCAAGTATACCTGGATACACCTTTTATGTATACGAAATACGACACCGATGGAGGATAGTCCGTCAGCTGTCGATGTAGTTTTAATTATATTTTTGATGACATTTTATTTCTTTTACGATTATTACAATAGTGCCCATTATGATACTGTGCTGCTTTTAACGTTTTCAGAAAATATTGAGTTAATTATTTTATAAGTATTTGATAATTATTGTAGTCATATTTACATATTTTTTATCGTTATCAATTTTTGAGATAAATTCACCTATTCGGTTTGTGGTATAAACAGACCATAGCTTCATATTAATCTGAATGTTTTGAAAATATTCTTTATGTATAACAAATATAATAATATAGATACGTTAAAATTTCAAATGAATACGAAAATTGTGTATGCAAATTCTCCAATAAACCAATTCTAAGGTATCAAAATTGAACGTTTCATACAATTTGAACTACAATATAATTTTATATTGTACGTATATTTTATCTATGTATGTTCATTTTAAATTGAGTCACATATTAAATTCTATATATTGAATTTATAAAAATTTGAATATATTTTGTTTGTTTTTTAAATATGTCTATGCTCATGGTTTATTAAAATTCGGTGACTATATTGTGCATCTTCCAGGCTCACCAATTATTTAAATGCAATAAATGCTATTCCGCATTTCCAATTCGGATTCAAATCAAATCATTCAACTACCCAACAACTCCTACGTCTAACAGAACATATAAGCGATGGTTACTAAAAAAAACAACATACAGGTGCAGCCTTTTTAGATGTAGCCCAAGCTTTTGATCGGGTCTGGCATGACGGACTCTTATATAAACTAAAAATGTTAAACACCCCAAATGCTATTTACAATCTAATTAAATCCTACCTCACTGCTCGTTGTTTTAAAGTCAAAATTAACGATACTACTTCACAAATAAAAATTATAAATGCAGGTGTACCTCAAGGTTCAAAAATTTCTCCGTTACTTTTTAACCTATATGTTTCGGACTTTCCTACATCGATTAATACGGAAATAGCACTTTATGCCGACGACAGCGCAATATATTCAAGCTCTACAGACGTTGAAACAGTGACAAAAAATATCCAAGACCACCTGAATGACATCCAAAAATGGGGAGATAAATGGAAAATAAAACTGAACCCTCAAAAAAGCACAGCAGTCCTTTTCACTAATCGTCGCCCCAAAACTCCCGGAAATTTAAAACTGTACGGCAATAACATTCCCTGGTCACCTAGCATAAAATATCTTGGCGTAATATTAGACAGGAAACTAACTTGGAACCCACACATCACCTCTAAACTTCAACAAGGCTATCAGAGACTAAAGATACTTTATCCATTGTTAAACCGACAATCATCGCTAAGCTGGAAATGTTCCATTTTGCTATACAAACAAATTTTACGACCACTACTTTTATATGCAGTCCCTGTGTGGGGAAATTGTGCTAAGACCCATATACACAAGATACAAATATTTCAATCTAAAGTCCTCAGGACAATATCTAACGCCCCATGGTTCATACGTAATGCTGCACTGCACACAGACTTCCAACTACCGTCTATAACTGATTATATAAAGAAACTAACAATCAACTTCTTCAACCACTTACAGTCTGCTAGCAGCGCTAAATACTACAACCTAAGTGTCCCTCCTCCAATACGCCGTCTCAAGCGTGGACGTCCACATGACCTCCTATGTTAATTGTCTATTGTATTATTATTTTCCCATTTATTAGTTCTTAATTAAATCTTAATTGTACATACCTATTACTGTTGTAAAAATATAGTTAGATCTAAGCTCATAAACATTGTTAAATTCTAATTTATCAATTCTTACTGATTTGTAAAAAT
>NW_019100591.1:7289-14075 GCF_001856785.1 Myzus persicae | reverse complement strand
AAAACTTTAAAAAAAAAAAAAAAAAAAAAAAAAAATATTGTGCATGAACATTGCATGTCTATTTCTATGTTTGTTGGATGTATGTTGTGACTGTGAAATAGGACGAATAGGTCTTGTATCCGAATGATTTGTGGTCCTTTTCATCTTAAAGATGTATGTTTGTTTGTCTTTATCTCTAGGTATTGAGCTGCACAGGCATTTTTCTAGAGTTAAGAATGCAATTAATAGAACTATTGGTGTTTGTTGTATGTTACAATGTTTATTAAAAGTAATATGTGACATTGCTGAGTACACGAGGTATGTATTAACTATTAAGTGTTATAACTGTGGAGAGTGATGATGAACATAATATGGCTTATCACACATTCTAGTGATAAGCCACTCACAGTCTGTCCGTATACAACAGGGTTGTCTGAACTTTTTCCTATACATACCTACACCTTATAGGTAATGTTAAATCTCGTTTATTCATAACTGAACAATTCTTTAAATGTGTTGAATTTGTAGTATGTAGACGTTACAAAACAAGTTATGTTATTTTCATCTAAAAATTGTAATTTTCTCCCTATCTAAGTGTTTCTTACATTAATACATCACGTTTTATTTTAAATCAAATCGTAACATCTATAAAAAATATGAAATATTTGTTAATGATGGAGATATAAAAAAAAGAAATGCGACGAAGGTTCAGATCGTCCTTTTCTTTAGGCCAGATTTTGAGATTTGATGTATTATAAAAATACCTAGTATAATGACTTGCTGGAAGATAAATTTGTATTATCCAAATGATAATAATAATTAAATATTTTACGCACTATTTAAAAATGCGTATACGTAAACTTTAGGCATTTAAATAATTTTTTATGAATCCATTTGGTATTTAGCAACTTAAAGAGTTTCCATCTTTCAAAGTATTGCAATTTAGGTGTATTTCGCAAGTGCTCAAGGTAATTAATATAAAATATATTTTTAAACTATTATCATACATCAACATAGCAAATTGAAGATATTCGAAGATACTTGAAACTTTTTTTAGTTTATTATAGTATATTATAAACGCGATAAAGTTTTTAATGTTAGTTTTTTGCAAAACTTATTAAACCTACTGACTACTATAATATATACTACTGTATTAGGCCACGTATAACAACGATTATACATCTGTTCAAAAATACAATCACGACGGCATATTTAATTTACAGAAAATGTATCAAATTGAAAGTATGTGCTGATGTTGAAATGGAATTAAGGATTTTTTTAATTTTTTAAACTTTCAATACATAGCTACGAAAATTCAAATTTTACAAGTTAGGGAGTTCTTTTCAAGGTTTGAGATTGCAGGAAGATAGTATGTTGTTTTGCTCTAGAATAAAACTATATTAACCATATATATATATTTTTTTAATTTTCGTACTGTCCATATTATGTAGACCAGTGGTGGCCAAACTTTTTTTACCTCGGGCCATAAAAAAAAAATTTTACTTTAGTCATCAGAATTTTAGGTATAGGTATATAATTTCATATTTAACGACGTTTTTAGGGTACTCAATAATTTTAATGACTTTCTACAATACTTAACTTAATAATTACTACAAATGAAAAAAAAATTATAATGGCTTACATTTCCAAAAATGATGTGGCGGCAGACGAATAATAATAAAATTGCTGTGCTCCAATATTATCTACACTGTAGATTCTACAGCCATCATGATAGTACGAAAATAAGATAAAATACGATAATGCTATTTATATTATTAAATGACATTGTAACAACAAAAACGGAGTTTTTTTTTTGCCGCAGTTTGGCCACCACTGATGTAGACAACCAAACATTATTTACCTAATACTATTTACCTTAGATGGTTTACCCAGTTCCTATGGATACATATGTTCTATTTCGTATTTGCGGATTAACCATCTAAGTACTGTTGTTGTCTGTTGAACCACTTGTATTACTATTCATACTTTATCTTTTTCAACTCTGTTGTTATTGTGAATTTATTGCTGGTACTAAAATGGTTCAAACTTTGACCTCGAAAAATTACAATTTATTTTGTAATTAAAAATTAACAAGCTGTTCAATTTGTATAGCTAAGATTTTACAATTTTAAACATAAAATCAAAATTTGTTCAAACTACATTCAAAAAATCAAAAAATTATATAAAAAGTTTTTTGCGATAGATATTTTGTAAGTTCATAATCGGAGGAAATTATATATTTACACTGACTATAGTTATTTTAATATTTTGTTTGTGATTTAAAAATTGTATTCTCATAGGTAAAGGCTGTATTACAAGTATAGGCCGTCTTAGCTCAGAATCGTTTATCTTTAACAATGATATTATAATATTTATATTTATATGAAATATTATTTTCAAATTTTAAATTATTACTTCACACATTATTTTACTTAGGTACCTATTCCGATCGAAACATATTAGTACAAAAAATCAATGTTTTCCACATGTGAATGTATTTTGCACACGAGTTTTAATACTTCATAAAATTATCAAACCGAAAGAAAACGACTCAAGTGTTTGTTTACCTTTTTTTGAGGCATTACAATATTTCGCAGTTGGTTCACTTATTTTTACAATATACAGGTTCTTGTTTTTATAGCAATTCAATAATGTAAGAAATCTATTTTTTTTTTAAACTTCGGATAGTACTTAGTTTCTCAATGTATCGTCCTCTTAGGTAACCATACAATGTGCAGCTAAATATGTATAAAATCTATAAATTTGAACGTATGTGCGTGATGTTGAAATGGAATTAAGGATTACGCTCCAATTACAATAGCAACATAATATGAGGTATAATTTTCTAAATTAGTCTATGAAAAATTATCTAAGAACTACATTGAATCAGGAAAAATCAACCATTTCAGCAATATTATCATTTGAACATGACTTAGTAGACGAAATATACTTCAATGGTATTATTGACATAAATCCTGATTTCTACAATGATAGGTTATAAAATAATATATTTTAAAAATGTACACAAACAAAATCGGCAAAATGGTACCACTCTGCTCTACATTATTTGTCTAGTTGGCCAATGCAGTAGAAGGTATAGAAGGTTCTTTTTATGTTTAAAAATTGCAGCGAGATAGTTTATGTTGTCTTGCTCTAGAATAAAACTGTGTTATCCGTTTAATAATAATATGCAATACATGATTTTATGCACTTTTGAAAAATACACATATTTAGGTAGTTTTTGAAACATAAACCGTACAGTACGTATTATGTAGACAACCAAACATTATTTACCTACCGTTATTTCCCTTTAATTGTGTATCCATTTGTGTATCTCATATACACATTTTTGTTTGTAGTATAACCCTTTAAATACCGCGCGTTGTCGAACAACTAGTATTACTTACTTTTTTTATTTCAACTCCGTCAATATTATTTATCTTTTGTTAGTACCTACAAACATGGTTAAACCTATAAATATGTTATCTATATGTTTCATGTTCTTTGTGGTTGGAAATATAAGTGCAGCATATCCACAATTAGAACGTGAGTATTTTTAAAATGTTTTTTTGAACCCCCTTTTAATATTTTTGGAGAATTTTACAAAAAAAAGCAGGTAAGTGGATGTCGCTCTGTTGTACATTAGGTGTCTAGGAGGTCGCTGTAATGGATTTTATTAACTTTGAATTTAATGATATATAATTGTATACGAAAACGATTCTGAGTGGAGACGGTATGTGAGTCTAGGATATTTTATATTTGTATTACTAATTATTAATATGGTGGCCTATAGTATAGGTATCTATAAATAGTTCGACACAAATCAAAATCATTAAAAATTGTATGTTATATAGAAAATGCTTATACAAATATTCAGTGAAAATTTCATGTATCTACGATCATTTTTGTTAGAGTTACCAAACTCAAAACCAAATTCGATTTTTTTGTAAAATTGGTTTGCGTAAAAATTCCTGTTTTTCCTTAAGTTTTTGATTGTTTTTCCTGTTGCTTTTGAAAACAATTTTGAATTTAAATTTTGACCTATGAATACACCTGTCCACTATTTTATATCAGATGTTATACTAACCATTAAATTATTTAGAATTTGATCTTGCACACGACTGCTACGGTAAGTAATTTGATTTTACTTTACATTATACACATTGCTATTAAAAATACTTTGAGATTCACTCAACTTGATCACTTATTTACTGAATAATTGTAATTCATATAAATATGTTTTAAGGAGTAATATCTCAGATTATATATAAAACTAGAATTTTGCACCCCTATTCGGTCCGTGTTATTCTCAAAAACGTAAAAAGATAAAACCAACTTCAAATCACTGTGACCACGAATAGGGAAAATAAGTAATTATGAAAAATGACGAACTATTAACTATGTATCACTCATATTTACCACTCTCATCAAAATCCTTACCGTCGTGCTATTTATAGACCAGAGTATCATTATATGTGACTAGAAAAATTATTATGTTCATTCAACAATGTGCCCGTAAATGTATTGTTTAATTTATAAAGAAAATTAAAATAAAATAAATATAATATGCTGTCATCTTTATGGTATACTAATATCACAGTCATCTAACGTTAACGTGCTATTTATTGGAGTCTGAAAAAAGGTTAAATTATTTCAATTCACAGGTAAATATAGGCGTCGATGCGCCGAACAGTGTGGACTAATTCTACACAGATACATGATTTGCCTGCTGTGGATGGGCATAACACTTGATAAAAATCAAGCATACTTCTCAATACTCTCACAACGCTGCAGTTATTCAGAAAACAATTCGAAATAGTTACAAAACTGGTTAAATTTTTTTGATATCTAAATTTAAGAGATACAACATTATACATTCAACCCTCACATCTATTTAAGGATACAATTTCTTTATTCAAAACAATCATTATCATAAACTCGAGTTAAATTGTGAATGGAAACCAGGGTTCGGGAATTGGCAGCCAGATCCAGTCCAATGAGGTGAAATACTTGGCTCGCCAAAATGTTTTTCTTTTAAACGGGTTTTCCGCTACTTATCAAATATTGATATTTGATCTAATTTAAGGATGTATTTAAGAATAATGTTAGCGTTCATTGTTGATCACTGTTTACAATTATATTCATCATAATGGAACACTGTACATTGTATTTGTTGCTTGTAATAAAAATAAGTACATTGAGTATTAAATAATATTTAAGTTTTATTTGGAACTTGGAACATTTTTATTCAAATTATCGGGATCACCATAGAGATTCATTTTTGACCACTGATAGAAAAGATGGAAACATAGGAAGAGTTTATAGTGCCTATTAAAGTATAGATGGTTAAAAGAATCATATAATACATGAAGATACTTACTCGATGTTCTTTAATTTTTTTTTTTAAAAGAGCAATTTTTTCTTGCCGGTCTTGTAAGAGTAAACCCAGGTATGTTAATTTTTTCGATACTAAAAACGCACTATTTTTTTGTTATTAACGTTGTTGCAAAACTAAATATTTAACTGATGAGAAATAGCTAAAAGATATTAACCTCTAAACTATCCCACAGAGCAACTGATTATACAACATAGAAAGCCAAAAAAAATTATTATCCATACATAATTGTTCTACATAATTATTTCACTGTTTCATAGATTAATTTCGAATTTGTAATTGATTTGCTAAATGTATAAGTGTTTTTAAATCTCCTGCTTATGAGATGTTTGATCATATCTATGAATTGTTTGTTAAGGTTTTGAGATATTGTATAGTGATTAATACATAAAAATGTTACCTATATGTCAACATATTATGTATTATCAATGTGAGTCGGCTGTCCAAAATAATACGACTATTCATTTTAACCGATTTTATTATGTCATCGACTTATGTTTAAATGAAACCTAATGGCTATTGAGTTATGATCCATTCATTTTTTCGGAATCCTAGATGAATATCATAAACTTAGAAAGACATCTGGCAGACATAGTGATTTTAACACTTTATATAATTCGATTGAAATATTTTGGTCAGATATTCTATCCATTAAGAAAAATTAAGTGTCATACTAATGTCATACTTGCATCGTGCTAAATTAATAATTTAAAAATTATTACATGGTTCATGTTGTGTATAGGTAGGTACACACGTGTGTTGTTGATTAGATTGACTTATGAAAATGCGATTTATATGAAAGTTAATGTTTTGATAGATATTGACAATGGTAATATATTGTTGACATTTAAAGTCGCAATGCATCATTACTGTAAGTGTACACTACTATTGTTATTTGTACTGTTATTTATACTGTTATATTTCATTTTTTTATAATGTATACTGTTGTCATTAATAACTAAATATATTACAATAGATAATAAAAATTCTAACAAACTACACGCATGGCGCATTAATCATTCAATCAAATATGTATTAAAGATTACACGTAGAGCGGTCTCTAGATTTTTACATTGATTCATATCAATCATCTAATCTATAGACATATGACATCTATTACATTTGATTATTTGAAATAACCTTAACGAATTAAGGAATAGGGAATTAAATTTAGATGAATAAACGTATGCTTAATTGTATTCTTGCAAACGAACTGAAAAAACTGTATTATTGGTCTAGACATGGTCCTGAGTCTATTGAAAAGAGAATCAAATTGTTAGTATTGTAATTTGTAACAGTGTGTTACTAATTTCTATATAACTATAACTAAAAAAGGTTGGAAGCCGATTGATACAATCAAACAATAGCAGGGGCGCACCCAGAATTTTTTTTTTTTTTGGAGGGGGGGGGGG
>NW_019100591.1:0-6335 GCF_001856785.1 Myzus persicae | reverse complement strand
GGGGGAACACGTGTGTGTTTGTTTTGGCAGAATTTCGAATGGGGCACCCGTAGGTTTCTGCCATGCCCCGGGGGTGGGGGATGGCAGCACTTGCTCTCCGGTCACCGCGACTTGTCCGGAGAAAAATGCCGCCCGGTGGCCGAGGATCGAACCGCGACCGGCTGCGTCGCAGCGGAAGAGTCAGACCACTCGGTCACCTCGTCCCCGCGTCCCCCTCGTTATATTGTTATATCCAAATATATCATAATAGATACTGCGCTTATAGATGATTAAATACATTACAATAGGTAATTTAAATACTATAATACACATGAATCTGTGACGATTAGGCCTTTTTAGGAAATTCACGTTAAATGAAATATTTTGGTTAGATATTCGATCCATTACTGAAAATCGAGAGTCATATTTCATTGCATCATGCATAGTTGATAATTTAAGTACAATTATGAATTCTTATATCGTAATTACGTATTTACGTGCATAATTATGTGTAATTGACTAGAATAAAAAATAAAAACAGTAATAAACAGAGATTAATGTTTGGTAAAATTTATATTTTTATTTAGATGATTGTTTAAAAAGTAATGAAAGTGGGTCCATGATATTGGATTTTCGTAAGCAAATATTTCTTTTTATTTATATTTGTATTTTTAAATATTTTATAATGTTACTATAGTTATATATGGTCAGATATATTATTTATATTATTGTTATATTTCTCAGTAATGAAACTTTTGTTTGTGGTTTCGTTAATACGTAGGTAGTGTGATTCGTACATAACGGACATTAAGTACATATAGCACCTTACTATTATTAAAACATTAAAAGGAAATTGTTGTACCTAAGTGCCCCAGCCATGTATTTTAAGAGATGTTTCAGTCCTATTTATATCATTCGTATAGGCTTAACAGCTACGTTTATATGACACAAAATCGAATGCTCCGAGAGGCTCCTAAATCTGATATTAATCCGCTGTTGTTGATCCATACTACTCTAATTTTGAGTTTTTTAATTACGAAAATTTTACACAATTATGTGTTGTTGATCAAATTAGAGTACGAAAACATTAACAAAATGAGATTTATGAATAAAATTATTTATCTTTTTACAGTTAATTTTTTTAAAGCGAAGGACGGATTTGAAGAAGTCATGGAAGGTTTAGGTTAGTATTCATAGCTAGTTACATCTTACATTTCAATATTTTTTTAAATGTATACAGTGCTTAAAGATGTTTAAATATATAACGATATAGGTTGTACAAATACAAATACGCATTAATCCTATAATACAACCTAAAATACACATTATTGATAACACGTAGAGCGATCTGATGAATGTTTCGATGTTAATTCATAACTATTTACAGCTTTTACATGGATATATTACACTTATTTATTTGAAAACAACCTTATAAATATTTAATATTAATTTTTCATCAGGAGGTTTTATTTTATGCATACCCTTTTATAACAAGTGTTATTATGAACCAATGTTGCAGTATTAAATATTTTATAAATATTTTATTTTTATTAGTGCAAAATGAGGCAAATATTCAATACGATAGTAAGTTATTTTTGTCAATGATCTAAAACTAATTATAATTACACGTTTGATTTGTAAAGACTATATAATTCATGTTTATTTGTCACTGTACATTATGTATATTTTAAATATAACATTTATGGTTACAATAAACACTTATACTCGAACCTAATTCAAATCATTACAGTGCCACTGCGAAAGTTTATAGACGATTATCAGACTCACAAACAATCCCCGTAAGTACCTATTAAAATGATTACAAAACAATAAAACATATATTGCACACGTTCTTTGAACTTATTAGGTATAATTTTATAATGTATACTCTAAAACTATAAATCGGTATCATAATTATATTCAATTACCTCAACAACAAACAATTTAATTCAATTAATCTTTTTTATTTTGTAAAAGTCGCTTTTTCTGAAAGAGTAAAAAACTTTTGCGATAAATATAGAAAGGGCGAAAATTTGGTAGATTGTAAGTAATATTTTTGCACTATCATGCAATCTCAGACCACAAGAATTAATTGTGTATTTTCATATTAGATTGAACACGTTGCAGTTAAAAATGTAAGCATTAGTAGCACAAGGTAGGTAAACATTAAATTAATAATATTAACTGCGAAATATTAACCAACAAGTTAAGTAAATGTTAAGTTTATGTCAAATTTGATAACTATAATAATATTCTTATATTTTATGTACAGATGGAATATTTATAAAACTTGGTCTAATGAGATTTGGACTGTGTTGATTCCCAGTTTTTATGATTAGACTCACATTCTTAAATTGATTAATTTGTTGTGATTTTCAGTACATTGCATGTTGCAATATTTGTTGTAACATTACACAACATATATGTACCTCTCAAATTAATATTTTAAGGAATATATTGTGTTAAAAAACATAATTTTAAAAGTGTATACAAATTTTTATAATATCTAATAAAATAAACAAAATACATCGAAATTCAAAAAACTAAATTAAATCAAACTGTTATTTTATTTTTCAGATAAACTTTCAACTCCAACTTATTATTGAATTGATTAAATTATATTGACTTGATGCATTAATTGATAAATAAATAATAATATTATTATATAAGTTAGCTACATAAAAATTATCTAAATGCACTTATTCGAATTGTGAATTTATAATATTATATTAAACATTATGACTATAGGTAAATATAAAATTAATAAGACGATGATACTACTGCGCTCGTGAACTGCAAACAATCTATGTAATTTTTGTAAATCCCACCGATGAACCTGGTAACGCAAAAATTCTTCTGAAAACCGAATTTTATTCTTTATTATGTCTACTTGAGACCGACCAGGCCACAATTACAGATAATAAATCAAATTTTCAAATAATCATCATTTAAAATTACGTAAATATTCAAAAAAAATGTTTAGGAGTTACGGAACATAATTTTTGAAAAGTTCCCATATTGACATATTAACGAGTTAAAATCAGAAGTCTTATCACGTTACCAGGTCAATCGGTGTATCGTGTATGATTGACAAAAATATTGGTACACTTTAGACAAACTGGACTTTAATTTAAGGATTACTCTCACATTACCAAAATCAATAGCAACACATCTGAGACATAATATGCTAAATAATAGAACCTATGTAAAATTATCTAAGAACTACATTGAATCAGGAAATATCAACCATTTCAGCAACATTTGAACATGACTTAGTAGACGAAATGGACTTGAATGGTATTATTGACATAAATCCTGATCTCTACAATAGTATGTATTATTAAATATTGCGCATAAACGTATTATTTAATAATCAATAACGATTAGAACATTCGAATAACAGCTTAACCCGAATAGACAGTACACACCACACTGACGGAGTTCAAATTCACATCACGAAAATACAGAATCACAAATCATAAATACATTTAAACGAGTTAATATACGACTATATACGATCTATTTGTATAATTTGTTAATAATTTGTACCTACGTATATTTTTTCCAATAACAAGTTATTACGACAGATCGACGTCGGAAATTATATAATATTATATTATGAAATGATAAGAATAACTAATAACTAATAATTAATAAGTAACCCGCATTGACAAATTTAATCAAACTAATCGCTATATTAATTAAGTAGGTACTAAATATTCTGGGAAATTCAAAATCTTAATCAAATGGCTAGTACCTGCTAAGTGCATAACAGACGGTGTTCACAAACACGAAAAAATTATACAGTGGTCGCCGCTTATTGGACTCACGGTTAATTGACTCATTCGTCTATTATACTGAAAACGGCTGGTCCCGATTCGCACATATACAAACACACAGCAAAAAATTCGTCTATTCGACTCACACGCCGGTTAATAGAGTCATTTGAAAATTAGATAAATAAATAAAATATGTACATACACTGAACAAACGTGTTATAAATGTGAAATAAGTCGGTATCGGTATTTTGCGCTTCTAAGTTCAAATTGCACGTAGAGGGATTCAGCAAATAGGCGATTTTGACGTATTCGAGCAACATAAATCATACGAAGATATGATTATGAAGTTGGCTGAAGAAGGGAAAATCCAATCAACTCTAGATGGGTTTTTATCGAAAAATTAATTAGATTTTACATACATTATTATATTACATATTATTTTATTTTTAATTGCGTATAGCTGCATTTTTATTTTTGTACATACATACATTGAATCTCAATAAATATTTTTTAATTAAATACGTTTTTAAATTTAAAGATTTTTAAAATTTTTTTTTTTGCGTCATTCGCCTTATTAGCTCATTCGGTTAATGGACTCAAATGGTCAGGTCCCAAAGTGAGTCCAATAAGCGGCGACCACTGTATATAATAATATACTAAATAGTAGGTATAAATATAAAATATAATATATACCTAATAGTATATACATAATAAAATATAAACGGAATTCAATTTATATTTATTATATCTACAGAGAATTGTATAGGTAGTCTAACCGTTAAATTCAAGGAATATCGACTCTCATTTTATGTTCGGAAATTTCTAAAATAATAATATAAGTATCCCTAATTGTTGAGCTGTAATAATAAAACTAAAAGCTAATAAAAAAAAAAGTATTATTTATCGTTTAATTTAAAAAACCGGTTAACCACTTATCAAAAAAAAACGGGTTCGGATTTTGATTACAGTTCCAATTATCATGGGTTTCAATCTCGGGTTTAAAAACCGATCTCCTGTTTTATTGCTCTCGCTCCGGTTAAGGTTAAAATAAATCATCAAAACCGATTATTAACCGGTTTTCGTCACTGGTTATCAGATAATATATTTTAAAAATGTACACATATAAAATGGAAACAATTGTACCACTCTGCGCTACATTATTTGTCTAATTAATCACTGCAGCAGAAGTCAGAAGGTTCTTTTTAAGTTTTAAAATTGCAGCGACATAGTATATGTTGTCTTGCTGTAGAATAAAACATCATGTATAATCCATATAAAAATAATAATAAAATGTTTTACGCACTATTGAAAAATGCGTATACTAAGGGATAGTTTGAAAAGTTAACTTTATTTATAAAAAAAATTTTATATGAAATCCATATGACATTTAGCAACTTAAAAAGTGACCATCTTTCAAAGTATTGCAGTTTAGGCGTATTTCGCCACTGCTCAAGGTAATTAATACAAAATATATTTTTAAACTCTTATAATTCATCCATCATAGCCAATTGAAAATATTAACATTTTCAAAAAAGTATTGTTTTTAAAATACTATTAGAAGATACATGAAACGTTTTAAGTACATCGTATTGGTTATTATAAAAAAAATAGAATTTTTGATGTAATTGTTTGGCAAAAACCTATTCAACGTATTGTATAAGGCCACGTATAACTACGATTATCCATCTGTTTAAAATGTAGGCACATAGGCATATATAATTTGAATACTAAATATTTAATAAAATGCAGTATTATTTTAACAGCAAGTAGTATGACCTACTTATGAGAAACCTTGTTTAAAACGTTCAATAATTGGCTACAATGATTCCAAATTTCACATGTTTTTAACAACAAAAAGTTTTTCAAATTTTCGCTATTTTGTCAAATTTCGAATCTAAAATGATTATAAAAACATCATATCTATGTTTTAAAAAAAATATTTAAACCTTATTATTATACCACTTACTTAAAACTTTGTTTATTGATTTAATCGTCAATGTTTTAAACCCGCAATATTCATTTACACTGGCGTCTGTAGTATACATGTCGACAAAACTCTTCGAATCAATAATGTACAAATTAAATTCAGTGGGAAATTTATAAAAATATTTGCATTTTTTTCAACAATTTGAAAGTTGAATACAATGTTTCCTTATTTTAAAAATAGCCGCTAAGATATATTAGAGATTCAAAATAGCGATTTTTCTTAAAGGTTGAAAGTTTGACTTCATTTTTTAAAACCTCGAAAAACAAATAACTTTGCAGTTTAAATATAATAAACCGTTCAATATTTATAGTTAAAATGAGTAATTGTAAACAAAAACTAAAAAGTAGATCAAAACATATGTTCGATCGCGGAACGGTTTTTCCCTTTGGCAAATTATATATATTGTCGCCTCGGGATATCACAGGTGTGGCAAAAGATAAGCTGCATCCGGCAAGCTCCCCCCTCCGCTGTCTGGTGACAATTCATCAGCCGATGGCCGAGCCGCTAGACAGCCCGGCGCTTTTGTCTTTTCCCAACGGTTGATCTGTGAGCAACGTGCTCGATCACCGTGTACGTTTGCGTGTCGCATA
>NW_019100590.1:0-40230 GCF_001856785.1 Myzus persicae | reverse complement strand
GGGCAGGGAAATGATTTGCAAATTCTGAAAACCAATTTGCAAATATTTGCAAATTATTTGCAAAATGAGTACATAATTTTCAAAAAAATCGGTCATGGTGGGGGGGCCAACTTCACGCACGTCATTTTTCTCTAATCTCAATATTTTTTAAAGCCTACGAAAAAGCTTGATATTCAGTCATATACATATATAATGATATATATACTCGTATTATTTAAACAATAAATATTACTTTTTGAATATTATTAAAGAAAAAAAAAATTCAAAAATCGCAATAATTAATTATATTATAATACATAGAACTACAATACTTATTATTCAACCACGAACTTGTTTCGTTGATTTCTTATTTACTTATTTATTTATTATGATTAAATAGGAGAACCCAATTACAATAGTGATGTGCTAACATTTAGATTTTTGATTCTCCTTCGGATTAAAGGAAGTCTTAATCATATAAGTAAATAGCAGGTACCTACTTGTTAACACCTAACCTCAGTGGCGTGATAATACGCTACATTTTTTCAATATAGATACCGCATACAGTGGTATTAATATTACAGTGTTCAAGTTAAGTTAAAAGAGATAATATTGTTATCTATTAGAGTTTAAGTTAGTTGAACTATTAAAGAGACATTGTCTAGGTAGATAAGGAACATTTAAATACAAAATTTATTTTTGACAAGCAAAATCGTCGTTTTTAATGGTTCCGCCTCCAATAATTTAACAATTAAATGCTTACAGATACCTATATTATAATCCGATAATGAATAGTTTATAAATATTTATAGAAAATAAAATAAATAAATAAAATATTTTTTTTATAAATATGTTATTATGATTTATAGTTTATACTATGATGTTATGTTTTACCTAACCTATCTACATTATAGCAATATCACTTGAGGAAGCACTCATAATAATTAACTGTAAGTGAAAAGGTTCAAAAAGGTTCGTTTGCCTGATTTAGTACGCAATTAATGTAAACCCAAACATTCGCCCGAGTATACGATATAACTTTAAAAATGTAAATGATAATAATTTAATATTAGTGGTCAGTAGTAAAGCAGGAACTAGAACCATGGACAAAATAGTTTTGTTGTGAGAAAAATAATTTAAATTCCTATTTAAATATATTTTTTAGTTAATTTTTTTTATTCTATTTTAAATTCTCGATGCATCAAAACCAATATTATTTAAATTCAAAATTAATGATAGTAAATCAAACAAAAATGATTAAACTAATTTATGAATAATATAACTAATTTAATTTACTATGTTATGTAGTTGGGGTATAATTTATATTTTTACCATTATTGATTTCTGAAAATATGTTGTATGATGTTTTTATTATTTTTTTTTAAGACATTATCATCAGTTTGATAACATATACAAATATACGAAATGAATAAAAGTAGGTATTTTACTATAGCACATAATATGAAATAACATATAAACGATTAGTGTAGACTGTAGGCCCTAACATTATGTATTTTTTTTTACCTGCTGGCTCTGGTGTAAGATATTATATAGGTAGTTACAATCGCCAAACGAATTGTTGCGTCCAAGTAGAAATATTATTTACTAACACATTTTTATCGGCCACCTATTACCGAATTTCTATAACTATATCACGTATTCTTTTCCAAAAATATAACATTTCTACATAACTATTAAAATTTAAAAGCATTGCTTACAAATGGCTTCAATATCATTTTCAATGGTCGAATTGAATTTTCATATAATATATGATGTGGAGTTGTGGACCGTGGTAAGGTTTTATTCTCTTTTCTATGGGCTCAATCAATGAGTTATTGAAAAAAAATAAGTACCTAATATTTTCTCTAAATAATATTCTCTCTACAGATAATTGCGATAATTTTACATCACTGCAGAAAACAAACCCACACACACACACACACATGGGTCTCCAAGTATTCTGGTCACGGCTTATATTATCATTATCCGTACCCGACTCGGAAAAATAGGCCTAAAATATATTTATATATTATTGTACATATTGTTGTAGTACTTTTATATACACAATAATAAAGAGGTACATGTGTTATAACAAGTAAACAATATTGTACTGCACCCTTTTTTTCCATTACATTTGACCATTGCTTTATATTATTTTATATTGTTGATTTTCATCGATAGAAATACCCAAACCCGCCGACCGTTACTCAAATGGGAATAATAAAATAAATATATATATTATAAATAACATATAACAAAACCTTCTAACAAATAATATAATACAATAATAATGCGCTCTCTACTGTCTCCTCTATACATACCCTAACGTCTTGTAAACTGTGGCCGCTTTTGATTTTGTAGCTGTGGCCATTAATTTTAAAAAGGTCTGACAGAGGATATTCTAAAGAATGTCTCTCAGTCAGGGATTAACTTTATGATGTTAACAATGCACACAGATTTCATTCGAATGACCCCCGACGTACAAGAATTTTGTCCCTACAAAAAAAAATCAATGCCATAAGTAGGTAGGAACTGATGTGCGGGACTCGGCACAAGTATATAAAATATTTAAAAGAAAAAGAATCATACCTACCTAGCTGGCAATTGGGTGGTCCGAGCTGTAGACGCTTCGTCCAGGTCAATATTATTGTGATGGAACGTACAATATTAGGACTGTATAACAGCAAATAAAGCTGTGTAAAAATATTATAACCAATTTATAATGTACCCTTTGTAAAAATAAAATGTCCTAATTTGGAATTTATACTAAAATGATCATAAAAATATTTACTTATAAGTAATTACAATACAATGAGGAGCCTGCACATTTATTTACAGTACGTTAGTTGAAGTAGGCGGGGGGCTGTATTATGATCGTTTTCCGTCGTTATTTGGGAAACAACAATAATATACTATATGCAGGTATGACGGATAATGATATGACAAATATTAATCGGGCCTCAACTCCGAGGATCTGACACTAAACAAAACTCTGTCTTTATAATGCTAAATAGAATCCTGAATCAATTATGAAACGTCATACTATGTGTTTCGATATAGTTATAATATTCTCACGATAATCATCAATGATAATATTTGTCTCACCTATTATATTATTTCAGACGACTAAATGACGGGTACTTGTATACTTCCTACCCCGGATCCAAGTGCAAATTCTGGACTCCTTTTTGAGCTTAAATGCATCAGGGGCGATGTTGCCGACGACAGCAACAACGCCGCCAATGACATGGGGAACTCCGCCGCCATCGAATGCGATCGACGAACAAAAAGAATCTCGCCAGGGGAACAATAAGAGTAATTCCATTCGAGTTTTTCTCTAATGGAAATCCTAGGTTCGACCCTAGAGGGCCCAACTTATGCAATTATCTTAACAAAAAGAAGGAGAAGAAGAAGAAGAAGAAGAAAAAGAATTCAGACTGGTGGGCCTGTTATTAGGTAAGTAGTTATAGTAATATTATTAGTAATACCTAATATCATGTAAAAAAAATTTTAAAAAAAGAAAATTAAAAAAGTTTTTAATTGTTCCAATACAATAACTGTTATTTACATTATTTTACTTTTAAAAAATATCATAATATGCGATAATATTGACATAGGTAGATAAAAATGAATAATAATATGGTCGCGAAAGGATAACGTCATCGTCTCTGCTAATATTTTTACATTCTGTATAAAGTTTGTTTTCCATAAATAAATAACATAATAATATAAACATTTTTCAATATTATTATTGAAGCATTTATCTATCTACGATTATAATACAATTATGAATATTTTTTTCTCATATCTTTCGAGACCTGGACATATTTTAATGAACCGATATTAATAATTACGTTCCTTATTACTTATTACTTATTAGTATGTTTAGTGTTTTAAATATGAAAATTTAAATCAATTTTTTTTTATGTACATACTCACTTTGTAAAAATAACAGCACAATGGAATTGTTTTCAATATATCTTTATATTACTTTTTAAAAACACCTATAACTCTTATTTTAAACTGACAGATTCAAATCACCCAAGTACCTATTATTAATATTCTAATGCAGTAAATTCTTTACATTCAGTCGACTCGGTAAGTTGTTGAACTGTTGGAGGATGGGACGACCTATTTCAGCAACAATAGCAGTAATATAAAACGTTCATTTACGAAGTGTTATTTTTTGTCCACATTACGAGTAAACCGTATTAATAAAATAATAATCTGTTTTATCATTAAAATATTAAACAAGATTTTTTGTTTAACAGCAATAATCATAATAATAATCATACTTGCAACAATAATATACAATGTATTTTAGGTTATTTAATAAGATTACAATATTGCAATAATAACGAATAAGAAATTTTGGTTCCGAAACTGGGCTGTTCAAATCTATAATAATATGATAGTAAAAGTACTACTTAACAATATTACCAATATGTTTAATTTGAACTACCAAAAAATTGTTCTATTTTGTTTGTCTTAAGAGTATTTAAAGATGTCTCTATCATCTCTGTCACATTTTCTTCAAAATTATCTTGCCTATAGGTCTATAGCTCAACTTAGGCATGACTCGTTTGTACTCATTGGTTTTATTTCTGCTTATATATATACTTAGTGTATTAAAGCCTATAATAATATTATGTAACTTACACTAATAAAAATATTATTACAAATGTGTATCAATCATTACTCTTAAGAATCGTTTGTAATTATAGTATTGGTTTTAAAATGTAATTGGTAATTTTTAAACGACGTATACGTCATGACTAGGGCTAGGATTTATGTGCATTTGCATATTTTTTTCCTTAAGTCAAAATTGATGTCAGATTTTTCCACGATTTGGCTTATTCTCATTTAAATAGAACCAAATTTTTTTCGCATATTTTGAACACAATGCATATAATTGCATATTTATAGATTTTTTAGTTTTTTATTGTTTTAACTTAAATTTTTTAATTTTTATGAATTATTGTTAATTTTTAATGGCGTTTATTTCATAATACCGATAGTTTTTGGTTTATCCTTCGAATTGTAAATATATAGTATAAATGTATTTTAAATGTGAAAGATAAACTGAATAAATGTAACGGGAGAGCAGCAGAATTGGTAAAAACTAAAATGGATTTTTTACTAAAAAAAAAAAGGATTTAAAACACTATTAAAAATTCATAGAATTATAAACGACGAATATGAAAACGAAGAATAAGATATTAATATTAATCCAACTCCAGGGAAAATCGCGTCATTCAAATATGCTCCAATAACCTCGTGTGATGTGGAAAGGAGTTTTAGTCAGTATAAATCTATTCTACATTCAAATCGCCGGTCGTTCGTATTTGAAAATTTGAAACATATTATCATAATAGTGTGTAATAATATAAACTAATATTTAATGTAATTTTATAAACTTATATTTAATGTAATAATAATAAATTATGAATTTAGATAAAAATATATATATAGAAATAATAAAAATTTGTTTTTGCATACTTTTGCATATTTTGGTAAATAAAATGCATATTTTACAATTTGTTATTGCATATAAATCCTAGCATTAGTCATGACTAAAAAAATAGATACATTTAGTTACACTTTTAAATATAGTATGGTGGGATGGTTTTACATTGTGAGCATACCACGTTATCGCCAATGGTTGATGTAGGACAACCCATTCTATCTACTGCGCAATAACCGACAACGTTGCGTAGAGTTGAAGTTCCTTATACGAATATATTTTACAGCTAAAAATATCTATCGACTTAGTAAAGCCTTATTTCAATAACTACAATAGTATTGTGGCACAACGTAATTCAGATGTTATCAGCGATTATGCATAATACTATTATAATATTATTATATTATAGTTATATATAACGTGAACTAACATAGTTTTACCTATAGGTACATACGAGTAGGTCAGCGTTTGAAATTGAAATGAAATTTTACGATTTTCCGATTTCAATTTCAATTTAACCAATCTATGTACAAATTAGATTTTTCTGTTTTAAATTTTATATAGTTAATTGAATTTATATAATTTTATTAATAAAAAAATATTACATTAAGTATTATGATTGGACGTTTGTTTACATACGATTGCATTATCTCATTGTATTATTAGATTATACAGTCCAAAATGTGGTATTGCTATCTTATTGCTATCTTTTTCAAAATTTATATTAAATAGGTATGGCAGGGAATTAAAAAATATCAATTAACTGTAATATTATATATGTTAAAATACGAATTAGGTTAATGCCTATTTATAGGCACATGACATTTTCGATTATCATTTGTTTTTTTTAAACTGATGTCAATAAAAAAATTTTTGCTCGGTCAAAAGTTGAACATTTAATACAAGGCTCCATATATATTTTTTCAATATCATTTGAAAAATATTTAAAATACAATCACGATTTTTTTTTTTATAAGCATTGAAGCTCAAATTTGACGACATTTATAACAATTAAAAATAAAAAAGTAATTTTGTAGTTAACAATTTATAACATTTTCAATTTTTATAGCTCAGGATTAATCGTTTAAAACAAAGTTACATTTGAGCAGTTTTTTCCGTAAATAAAAAATCTAAAAAATACGATATTTAGTCGATGGATCGATAAGTCTCTTATGGCATGCAGCATACGTCTAACGACTTCTCCATTTGTTTGGTAGATGCGTATGGTTAAGTACTTAAAATATAATTCTATGATACGCCTAATAAAGGTGTATACCTTAAGTAAGTTAAAGTGAAATTCAACTTTTTGAGTTTTTGGGTTGAAATTTTGATATTAAGCATTTGTATGCATAAAGTAATTCTAAATGTTAATTTTATATAAAATAAGAATAAAAACCAAGTTAAGCATAAGAAACTATATGGATTTAAGAATTCAAAATAGTTTGACATTTAAATTTTAAAATACGTCAGCAATTTACTGCAAAATTTTTATTTGTGGTACTTATTTATTTGTGTATACTCAAGTCGTCCTATAGTTATATAGCTGTTTTTTTTATGTATGTATAATAATGCAATATAATTTTGTATTATTATTATATATTTCAGTCGTATATTTTTGTCAGTACCCAGAAGAATAAGAGTATTTTAACAGTTTTCCTATACATCTGTAATCTGTATAGGTAGGTACGCTGCTGTGCTTGCCCAGTACCCACTGCCCAGCCAACAATAATATTATACGCTTTCACATCGGCACCCACCGTGAACGTAATTGTAAAATTACCGAAAAATAAGGATCGTCGCACAGTTTCTATTTCACAGTTGTATGGTGCACAATGCACGACGGAATAGATATATTAAAAAAAATTTTTTTCACACATTTCAAATGCGTAGGATAAGCCAAAAAAAATGATATCACGTTGGCAACTGATTTGACCCCCATATATATATATATATATATTATATATATTATACGCAGTTAAAATCCATATCTTGGTTACATTGTAATAATATTATAATATTATAATATTCAATGCCACTCCCAAATTCGTAGAATACAATAATAATTGTGTACGCTGCTTATCGGTGGTACCTTTTTCAATCTTTTTCATCACAAGATTCTGTTCTTTAATTTTGTGCAACGTTGCCGGGCTGAAAAATCACATAGGTACGATAGACAAACCGATATAAAATGATTGTTGTGAAATAAAAGTCCACACTTATTATAACCACTGCAATAGACTTCATTAGTAGGTCGACTGATGACCGTTCTTATCGTGTATTTTAGTTCAAATATAAAATAAATATAACATATTTTCTAATTATTAATTAAATAGAAATTGCAATGAAAATAATTACAATCAGCAAATTGATTGAATTATAATTTTTGTATTAATTACACTATTTGTTGTTAATTATATTATTTTGTAAGCTCATTCTACATAGTTAAACATTCACATTAAAATCATCACAATTTAGACTCAAGCACTGTAAAATTATACATTTGGTAACGTTTAGTATAGGCATATACGCGATCATGTCATTTTAAGGGTTCTCAATTTTATACAGCTGTAAGCGAACACTCACCATCGTATTCTCAAAAAGATAAATTGTATACGCAATCGGGTTCTACCACTTTGGACTCAGCATTTATCTTATAATCTATGACGCATTTTAATTTGGACCTTTGTTATACTACATTGTACAATAACACAAAAATAAATAGATAACCCACATACACGACGAATATGCTCTATTATCGTATTTCGGTTATAGTTATCTATCGTAATTTTTAAGTTATACAGGATATAAAATTATGTTGTATTTCTGGTGGGTACATGAGTTTAAAATCAAAGATGTTCATTATACAAGTATACAACTATAATAATGGTATCGTACATTATAGTTTACAGTTAAATATTACGTAGTACCTGCCAAATTTTATCATTTTTACGTGGAATCAACCAACATATTTGACTTCATTAATATGTATTATAACATGTTTTTCAATGAAATTGCATTATAATAAATATAAACAATATGAATAAAAATAATTGCTCTTGATATTGAATATTGACTTTTTAGAGAGATATAATAAATAACTTTACTGTTTTTGATATTTTATTTTAATTTCCTATTAGTTTTTACTACTGATAATATATGCGTATTGATTAATTGATTGATTGATTGATTTATTAAATTTACTATATTTTTTAAGTCCAGATGGCTAGGTCTGAACGGTTACGTAAATTTGTACCTATTCGTATAAATGTTGTTTTCGAGCTCTATAACCGGGATGTCATACCTATAAACTCGTATTATAATACGGCCCAAGTAAACTCTGCCGAAAGTACCTTTCGCTCAGTCAGAAAAAAACTCAGTAGAGGTGACACTAATATAACTTACTGCCTGATGATTACCCATATTTACTTTATGATAGTTACTGCATTGGATGTCATATTATTAATATGTATAAAATGTATAAATATATAAGAAATTAAGACAGCGAAACCACTTCAGTGTGAATGACCAACGTTATTCACTAGGTAAATCAGAAACCCCCAAAATGGAATTCAAACTAATTTCGGTTTTTGGACTGTACATATATTATATATAAGTATATGACCCTATGACCTATAACTTCATTAATTGTTATCGCAATCGCGTGAAACAAAAATATTTGGACCTAGTCACAGTGAGTCACTCGCTAAAATAATTACTGTCGGTCAATAACTAATTAGCGGTTGGCTAATAAGATCATAAACTTATAACAATCGATATTCAGAGGACCTTTACTGTGAAGAGTAAAGACATTAGTTACATTCGAAACCAGTACACTTAATCGGAATATTTTTAGCAAAATATATTCTTTAATATATATACCAGATGGATTGTGTGTTTCATAAAGAACGCGGTTTTTAATTTTTCTCGTTAATTTCGCAGTTGATTCTGTCTTTTTAAATTTAAATCGTTATTGTTGTTGCAGTCGGTGCTTCACGGTGTCCGAGGGTCGTACTAAGTTTTCTAACAGTTACCGCCACACACTCACCATATTCTTAATGGGTTTTAATGGACAAAACACTTTGCTCGATTGTATACCGCTCCATAACGAAAAATAAACAAAATACACAATATATTGATTGATCCCTAAAAACATCAAAATCGATATAGGTATCAAAAATTATGAGGACAATGTCATCAACCTACAACAGAAAATCACAAAGCATTTCGTTTAACTGCGTTCTATGTGAAACACTGTAATATATATTTGTTGGTTACAATGTTAACTACTTATCTGAAAGAATCATACTTTTGATTTTCAATCCTTAAATTTTTTAAATATATCGACAAAGCTAATATAATTATTTGTTGAAAATTGCATGTATCTACATGTTTTTCGTTTTTTATTATCTTCCACAAAATAAGAAAACAAAACCATTAAAAATCGTTACACGAGTAACAATAATTTAGGTTCATACACGGTTAATCGGAGTATAAGACTATATTAATTATTTAGATAAACTCTACTCAATCATGGTTCTTATTTTAATAATTTAATTAATAGTTATAGATTTATTTTATGAATATTAACAATCTAATTAAACCGTAATAGTATACAAAAATCATTATAGATCACATTATTAAATATAAGTAGACATATGCCATATATTAAAGTATTAATAAATAGCTACAATTAATAATTATTATGTTTATCTGGTGAAAAAAATGCGAGACAATAAACTACGTACAATGTAATAAAAAAATGGATAGATATTTAAATATTTTTATAAAATGTAATGTTTATACAGGTATTATTCATCTGAAGTATTAAGACGAATATATTACTATTTGTAATACAGTAGGTAGTAAACAGGAATAATATTTTTAAATTATTAGAAATTAACTAATTCTTTATTTTTCATTTAAATATCTACTTTAGTCTGAATTTAAATTTAAAATGTTAGTCTATAAAAAGCAGTGAAAATATTTTTCGATTAGAAAATTAAATAATTAATTACAAGAAACTTTTTTGAAATTTTCAATCCTTATCTAAAAATAAAATACACCTTTTATAAATACATATTCAACTAAAAAATAATTTATAAATATCAATTCATGGTTTTTATGAATTTATTAAAATTTGGATTATAAATATTTATGAAATAAATTGAAATTATCAAAGAATCTTTAGTATTTTTAAATCACTGTCAAAACCACGTAGGTTTGAGGAACCTATCGTGTTAAAATTTCAAAATTCTATTTGTCAGTTTTTTAATCAAAATGTCTTTAAACAGCTTAAAAAAGTAAAAATATTTTGAAAATTAATATTTTATTTATATAAAACATTGAATAAAAACTAATAACTTGATTAATTTTCACGCAAGATAAGTTACTGAAGTTGAAAATAATGATATACTAAGAATCTAAAACTAGAACCTAAATATGGTTTTATAATATAACGATAGATGGTACATATTTTGTCACTAAGAAATAGATTACGAAGGATCAACCAGTCATAACTTCAGAATATTTGACGTTTTCCCAGCGAATCTTACCTTCAAAAATGTCAATTTTCAACTTCATGGTAAAGTTTTGTATCAAAAGTATGATTCTTTGAATCAAAATATTTGTATAAGATCATGACACGGAACAAGATACTATAATTTTTAAACCAATTCGTTACCAGTTGTAGTTGTGAATGTGCCTTTATTATATTATATTATTACTATATGATATATCTGGTACAAACTTAAATACGCTACGATATACTATCATATCTTAGCCCCGGGTATGTCTAAAGTTATAGTTTTAGTTTACTATGGACAGCAATGGATTGCCGCGCCAATTGCATTTTGCCAAAAAAATTAGTTTACTAACTAGGTAACGAGGTGTTGCTGATCATCTGTTATCGTGGTTCGCCGTTGTGCAGCGCTACTGGTATGGATACTCTAGCGGCAATATCTTTTCGCTTCCCGAGGCTATCTCGACCCTGTCCCGTCTATACTTCTTAGTTCTTACCCTTTACTCAGTCAGGTACCGGCCCTTATTCCGTCGCCTCCGTTCTCATTAAATTTTGAGCTGCGTACATTTTAACTTGAATAATTATTTCGTATTATTAAATTACAGCGCCGCTTTATTATTTTCGCAAATATTTAGGCGTATTAGTATTATTTTTTTTTTTGCAAGTGGACGTATACACGCATCAGGAATGGCTGTATATCTACAACAAGACAGCTCGCAACATTTTGAAGATTCCGCCGAAAATTTCAGAACAAATAATCCAGGACAAACTAGATTCGTCCGTGAAGATGATAGGTAAGACAATATTGTCGTTCGAATCAGCTCCTTGAATAAAAAAAAAATGTTGGGCGTGTGCACGGCTTCTCTTGATACGGTTTTCCGTTTTAACTACGTCTCATAATTTCTCCAAGAGAAGTTATAAAATGGATTTTTGGTATGCCTCCGTTTAGAGTTGCCATGAGTGACTATTTATCATTATTCTCATATTTTTTTTAACATGCTCACTTTTTCACACTTAAATATTTTATTGATTTTCATATATAAAATCACTTTTCTCACTTTGTTATAGTTCTTTAAATTAAAACAGTGTTTAAATTAAATATTCTACATTTTTATAATGAATTTTGTCTTGGGACTATTTTTGTTTATTGGAAAATCAATGCAAATTTTTTTTTTTTAAACCGTACCACAATGAATACCTTTTACGAAACAGGTGGATTTTTAAACATGCTCACCTCCATTATGTTCTTCAAAAATACATTTATTGAAATTCTGAAATTTTTGTACTGCTTAAGAAGTAAGCGAAATAGGAATATAAAATACAACATTTAAAATGAGAACCTCTTTTTGAGTGGAAATTACTTAGTGGGTGATTTTCTTGAATTTTTTTTTTGCTTTTAAATCAAAATGAAAATAATTTATTTCTCAGTTATTTAAATGTTTATAGCAAGAATAATCCTTAATTATAGTTTTAAAAAAATATTAACTACATGAAATATTAGATGTACCTACTACTCCTTATACTTAGATTATTTTTACAAATCATATATATATCGATAGATCAATAGTAATTACTAATATTTTCAAATCATCTAAGATCCCAAATTTACTTTCCCATTGCTATAGACATATTATCCTTTAGTTCATAATGTTACATAAATCAAAAACTAACAGTTCAAATTTTGATTTAGATGTATTAGAAATTCACAAAAAAAAAATATCTGCTGAATAGTTAAAAGTGAAAAACGTTTTCCTTTTGAAAAACTGAAGTTTATAATGTCACTGATTAGTAGTACAAAAATCCCAAGTTTAGGGCATTTACATATAAGTTATGGTCTGAACTTATTTCGGTGCTCCCCTTCTTAGCCTGACGATGGTCTGCATCGAGTTCGTTATTTCTATAGTCAAACTTTTCAAAAATGATTACTATTATTGTTTTGCAGAAAAATATTTGTTGGAGGACTCGAGAAAGAAACTACTCAAGGCAAGTTGTTTAAAAATACCTGTTGGTAGTTCCCAAAAATCATAATCGAATACTGTTTTATATGTTTTAGAAGATTTAGGGGAACACTTTGGTCAGTTCGGACCAATCCAATATATTGCTGTCAAAGTAGATGCTACAACTGGTTGGTGCAGAGGATACGCTTTCATTGTGTATCAGACATTGGAAAGCCTAGAAAAAGTTAGTACACTGTTTCATTTAAAAAATTTAATTTTCAAATTATAACAAACATTTTGGGATTAATATACTTCTGTAATTAATTAGGTGATATCACTTATTAATGGGCTGTATAGGTAATGTTATTTTCAGTATGTATTTCATTGAGAAGTAATTTTATGGTTAATGTGTGAATAGTATTTCAGTAAGTTGGCATAATAGTAATTTATTATTTTGTACATGACCTAAATATTCTTCAAAATGCACATACTTTTCATACTGCATATCCATATAAATATGTAATAATTTTGAGAATGTGATAAAGATTCAGAAAACAGATGTGCAATGTAAGTAGACAAGAATAATTATACATTGAAATAACATTCTATCAACAGAAGTCAATTTTAAGAAAAGGGTATTTTATTGCAAAAAATAAGAAATAATTACAATTTTGTGAAATTTGATCTATTGTAGATAAAGGAATACATTAAATTTATTTTCTATACCATTTAATTCAACCATATACATTTTAATATTTTTGTTTATATTTATTATTAATTTATATAGCCTCTACTACTCTTAATGTAATTCAATGATCAGGTTTGCATGTACTATTCTAGTTTTACATGTTCTAATTTCTGGTAAAATAGTTATGACCAAGAATAATATTATCTCGTTATTCCATTAATATATAGGTAGATTCAAATTGTGTGTGTTATTCAAAAATGTTGAAAATTATTTTTATAGTACCTATTTTTGAATTTTATTTTAATAGGTCTTTGAGCATACCAATCACGAAATTAATGGCAAAATAATTGAACCTAAAAAAGCGATACCACGAAAAATTAAATTATTTATAGGAGGTTTGTCTCCTGATTTAACTCCTGGAGACATCACACGTTATTTCAGACGATTTGCATTTATTGTAAACGTTGAGATGCCATATGATAAAGTTACAAAGCAACGAAGAGGTTTTTGCTTTTTAACATTCGATAACATGCGCGCAGTACATGAAATATTAGGATCGTCAAGACATGTGATTAAGGGGACACAAGTAATTATTTAATAATACATATGATTACTCCAACGTTTTTAATCTTTTTAAATTATAATTAGGTAGAAGTAAAAGTGTCATCATTAAGTAAATGGGGTCATGGAATAATGCGTGGTGATTCAATATATATGGCAGGCACGCAAAGAAATGTTATGGGCCAAGGAGGTAATTATACATCATAATTTATTATTCAATACCATAAATATTGTATTTAATAATAATTTATTGTTATACTACATTAAATATTTTAAACAGGTTTTCTACCTCAGTCTGGATATCCGCCTCATGATCCTGGTTACTGCAATAGAGGTAAATGTATTTTCTGTCCACAGTTTACAGTAGAAATCAGTTATAAAGACACTATATTCAATGAGTCACAACTGATCAAATGATCTTATACATTTTTTCTAAAAATTTTTTATTAGTCATTTATTTTATAATCTATTTTGTTAAATAAAGTATTGTATAATGTTCATTATTTTAGGACATGCTCCTTATATTCCATGCCCAGGATACAGTAGTAATTACAGTTATGGTTATCCAAGTTATGGTTATCCAAGTTATGGTCATCCAACTTATTACTATCCAAACTATGGTTATCCAAGTTATGGTTATCCAAGTTATGGTTATCCAAGTTATGTTTCTGGGGCTGGAGCAAGTTAGTTTCAATGTTATTATTATTTTATAAAATATTTTATACAATATTATATAACTATTTATTTTAGATTGCCAGTCTGAAGGCTATGAAGCATCTGGATGTCAATTGAAATGAAATTGTGGAGTAAAACGTTAATCCTCAATATGGATTGAATTCCACAATAATCGAACATAGTGTAAAATAAAATAAATATATTTAATTTTTTTACTAATAATTTAATTTTCAATTTTGTCTTATTATTTCTATTAGTGGTATATTATTTTACAATTATTCACTCCCAATGTTTATAATACTTAAGAAGACAACACACTAGCATGTGTTGTCTTTGTCTTGCAAACATACAACATGGCAAATTTTACATTTACAATAATGACTATAATCATAATAATTTCTAAAATTTGAGTAACCTCTTATAAAATGTAATCACAAGATTATTATCCAAGGCATCTAATAGGCTTTTTATTATATTTTAATTTTAAAGAGAGTTATAAGTATTTTTAAATTGCAAATTGCTTGTACATCTTAAAGTACTCATAACTTTAAAATTAAAATATAATAAAAAGCCATGAGATGCTCTAGAGCCAAGAAAATCATCTTCCCTTTAAATTTTATAATATGTAATTTCACTTTAATTTTAAAAATGACTTTGATTATTATCATCATTGTGAACTTAATATTTGCCATGAGGTGCAGTTGTAAAGAGACAACACATGTGTGTGTGGTGTTCTATTAAATCTTAATATACAATATACAATTATTTAGCTATAATTTTACTAATGTTATAAAATATACATTGTAATGGTAAGAACATACCTTAAGAAAGATACTGCCTTTAAATGTATAGACCAAAAGAAGAATAGACAATCGATAATTCTATCTTTGAAGCCATTTTAATGTATATAATATATAAAAACAAATAAACAAAAATACAGAATTTTTGGTTTTAAGTTTGTATGTTTCATTATTATTATAAATTATAACAAATTATAAGGATACTTTACCTTAATGACTTTACCTAGTTATGATTGGTTCTTGGTTTATTTTACTATTAAATGATTACGAAAAATAAATCTTAATATTTATTAAGTAGCACAAAGCAAAGTAAATCTAAATTATGTTTCAAATTAACTTGCAGAGGTTTTATAAATTACAGTGAATATATGCTGATACATTTTTTTCTGTAGAGTTAGAAATTAACTGAAAACTTAATATTCCTATTTTCAGATCTTAAGATTAGTAGCCTCTATTAATTTTGTATGCGTTCATTTCGTGCAAGTATGATTAAAATATTATCAGTATTTAATTTTTTTATTGTCAACATCTAATCATACATTAATTTGACAATATTTTTATTTTGGTTTTTATATTAGTACCCTAATTATTCTAAAGGAGATGATATCTGTACGGGCCGGGAACGAACAATAATAGTACGCGACGCCCGGTCACCAAAATACTCCGTACGCACTTGGTACGCACTGACCTGTGTAATAGGTGTGTATATATGTATAGCGACTCTGTAGAAGTGGACGGGATCGCCGATCAAGACTAGAGAGTGCTAGTGTTCGGTGGGTGTGTAAGTGTGTATATATGTGGGTGTGTGCTTAAAAACTAAAATAACGATAACACGGTTTGTGGTAACTCTGAGTTGCTGTATAATACGAATTTAAATAATATACGATAACAAGATACTTACTACCAATGATAATAAGATAATAAGGGGTGGCGCCCTTCTGGCCCAACAATATGGTTAAATAACTATAATAAATAAACGGCCCTTTTGGCCTAACAGTATGATAAAATAATATATAATAGAAAAGAAAAACACACAAATATGACGGTGCACGGCTGGCCAGCTGCTACCTGTGCCTACAAAAATGGTAATTGACACACACACACACACACACACACACACACACACACACACACACAATATAATAATAAATAACAACAACCGGCGATCAGCGAGGACAAACAAATATAAAAATTATAAAAAAACCGGTGAAAATGCAATATAAAAATAAATAATACAAGTGGCGATTGGCGCCCACAAAATAAAATGAATTTGGCGATTTGCGCCTACAAAGTATAATACTTGTTTCGCGTTGACACGAAACAACGGAAAAAGACGACTGAAATACATACGGCGGCTGTGCAAAGTCGTGCATCGACGATCCAGCGGCTGCCGATACGTGCTAACTTAATTTACATATTATATTAGCTAATATTCACACACAACATAATTAAATATAAAAATAAAAACAATATAAATAATGATAATTATGTGTGACTGTTGAGTGTGTCGGTCGGTGGTGTATTCGTGTCATTCGCGATAGCGGTGTAATTTTCACTGCGGCCTCAACAATAACAAATTTACATTAATTATAAAAAACACCCAACAACTGTTAATATTGTAAAATACTTAATTTTATTATTATTGTATTATACACACTACTTTTAAGTATACATATTATACATATTACTAACACTACAATAATAAAATATAATTCAAGTTCGAAAAAAGGTTATAAGATGTCCCAATTGCTCCTGACGAATTAATAATGATAATATAAGTAATACATAGAATAAATATTTCATAAAATAAGTTTATATTTTCTAATCAAATGCTAGTTTAGTTTTATAGTTTTGTGTTAAAATTTTTTTTCACTACTAATAATATAATAAAACAGAATATATTTTATTAGACACCAAACCAAATAACTGAGACAGTGAGACATATTAAACTAATTTTTTTTCTGCGTCATAATATTGTCTAACCTTTCAGGCAGGTACTTTAAATTTATAGATGAGAAGAAGAGATTTTGAAGGTTTGTAATATGTAAAGGTATATCTACCTACTAAGTGGGTATCACATTACCGTGTATTTCCAACAATATACCACCAGTTACCGAATATTACCACACATAATATTAATAACTATTATTTTATATATTGTTTTTTAGATATGCAAAAGTAGTTAAGTAGATACCTTCCTATTTAAATAGGTAACTATGTGTTTAACATTATTGTTAGGATTATCTGTTTACATAATCAAATCCAGTCAACTGCAGCTCTATAAGCACTTTCACAACTGAACATCTTAACTTCAATTATTAGTTGTGGGGGGTGCGTTTGACATTGTATAATTTGTTTGAACATTTTAAAATGCTTATAAAGCTATAACTTGCTCTAAAATTAAAATATAAAAACAACTATGTCATTGGTTAGATAATATTCTTGCTTCTAAATTTGGTTTTAGGTCAGTTCACTCAAAAATTTAAATTAATACAGTTAAAAGAATAATTCAGAACATACAATTTGCTAAGTTATTAGTTTGTAGAATAGAGACAACGCATGGGTGTGGCATCCCTTTAAAAAGTAGGTGATGTACTTCATTTTTGAAAAAACATTTCATTATGTTTTGAATATTCAATTATTATAAAACCTAGTAAACGATTAAAAAAGTTATTATTTTTATTAACTTTTAAGAACACAGAATTGTCGAAAGCAATAATTCAAAGAAATTTACATTGATTTAAATTTTCAATTCTTAGCAATAAAAAATTTTAAAATTTTATAAATTTTAAAAAACAAAAACTGAACATTTTCATACTGAGAACATATGTCAAACTTCAACGTTACCTGTTGATAAAAAAAATCGATTTAATGTTATTTAACTGCTATATATATATATTATAATTTATATGCATAATTCAGAATACTGCTATATATATATATATATCAAGTGTCTTATATTAAATTATCATGATAAATACATAGCTTAAGATTAAAAATTTAAAACAAACTATATCATATGATATCATATTATTAAATACCTATTTTAATTTAAGTATAAGATATATATTTAATTCTTTCAGTTCAATTTTAAGATGTTTTCGCTCAAAAAACTTGCTTATATGAGATGCAACGATTAAGAAAAACCATTTTACGACGAGTTGGAAACGTTGAAAATCAGTGTTCGTTGTTGCTGCAAATTAGTTCTTATTGACATTACTAAGGGAGATCCAAACTCCCGAGATGAGTGATAAGATATCATAGGAACCGACACATATCCTGAACAGATATTAATAGCGTCTGCAAAGGCGTTTATAATGTATTGTTTCCTTGTTTATTCGTACAACAGTTTCCGACGATGATCTATTATGTCTGGAATTTAATGGCCTGAGGGAAGTGGAAGCTATCAGTGGACACCTTGAGTGCCTCGAGTACCCACACGCCCAGGTCTTTCCTTGGGAGGAGGTGAACGCACATCTTCCGGTCACCTGAACTGTTTGCGGTATGCCCATGAAAACTATACAGAAACCCGAGGACAGAAGATATGTGTATAGATGTTGCATTTTGCTGTCGCTTTAACTATCTGTAGAATGCCATCGGAATGTATTTATGTAATTTTTTTTAATTAATATTAATCACATAGATATAATATAGAAATAGTAGACATAGTAATGGTATACATACAAGTATAATAAATTATATAATTATAAATGAAAATTTATTCTGTGTGTAAGTTAGGTTAGGTTAGGTTATTATAATTATATTTCACTATATTTTTGTGATTATATGTACCTATTATTAATTACTATGGTACCTATCGCCTAGGTGAGGACACATACTATAACCACAGTACCACACATGTATATCCGCATAACCCATGTGTCGGCTGAGCGTTGACCATCACTCGGTGCTGTCCTTGAATTGTATGTGGACGCGGAGGCGGAGACCCACTGTTATTTTCAGAAAATATTTTTACGTACTCCTTGTAGTTATATATTAATGAATAAGACATTTACATATGTAGGTGCGAACCTTTTTTTTTAGACTTCATCCTCTTTCTCATCTTATCCCAATTCAAGCACTGACTAATAGAGCAATGTTATTATTTTATAAATAACAATAATTACTACAGTAGACATCTCGGCCGATCGCTGTCACCGAACCGATAAAGACCACGTGATAATATTTTTAAAGATATTTAAACTTGAAGTTAATTCTTTAACTAGTTAAAGTCAGTTTTTACGAAAGGGGTTAGTAAAAACAACTAGTTTTGACGAATTTCGGGTATTACCTATAACATAATATTAGTATATTATTTGCGGTTAGAAGTAAAATATAGTAAAGTACAGTAAACTCATGTATTTCCAATATATAGTATGCCGGACACAGAAACTGGTTTTTGTTTTATTTTCTTATCCCGTGTGAACCGACGTTATGTTGTACCTTGGTATTCAATACAACACGAACACCATTCAAGCACACGCAGATAGTTGAAACAGAAAATATTATGTTGTGTGCGGGTGTGTGTGTGTGTGTGTGTGTGTGTGTCGATCCGTAACTAAATGGCGTTCGGGCCTCAACACCAAAGATATTCAATACGACATGGTCATATATAATATATATATATATATATATGTATACACATTACACACAATACATTTTTCCAACAACCCTCGACGACAAGAACAACACCATTCGCACCCACGCACACTCACACGCACTTTGTTATATTTTGTGTATAATACCCATGCCATAAATTATAACATAAGTCCGAATTTCACTTGACATTATGGACCCCTTATCGGCTTTTATATGTTTTTTTTCAAACAAAATACAAGTGTTTTTCTTTGTGATATTTCTATCTGTATGGACCAAACAACTGTATATTAATATTGAATATGAATTCATCATATGGGTATTATATACATATGCAATATTATTATATCGCTGTAATCCATATTATATAGGACAGCGTTCTGTTATGAGCTCCTAAAAGGCGCATCCCTACGATCGCTATATTATTTAGGTACTATAGCTATACTACCAACTGTGCTATTGTTACCGGGTGCCCGCGTGTCGCCTTCGAAATGTGTTGTAGTTTTCGAAATCACAGTTTGGATGATAATATGACACACAATACACACGCATGCTGGGATAGAAAATATTTTCCGCCGTCGCATACTACATTAATCTCTCATTTTGACCGTGTCGAAGTCCCAACGACAATAAATTCGAAAGAAGTAGAACACGAACACACACGTTGATGCACACTTTTATTGTAGTACTGTTACTTGTTAATCGTTTTAAGCCGGAAACGGGCGCATTGTAGAGGAGACACAAGTAGTATTGCTGATCTCGGGTCTGACAAATTTTATACAATTCGAAATAAACACGTTTTTCTAAAACGTTAAAAACCACTTGGATAATATAAAATCTGTAAAATCTTAAAATTTACTTATTTATTTCAATAATTAATTTACTTGGAGAGAAAGTATATACTTTATATGAATAAAAATGTGCACTGTTTAAATGGACAACTGCTACTTCAAGATGTACACTGTCGTACCACTCCTATATTATTTTAACTTAGTACGTGCCACGACTGTGGAGCTGGATAATAATATTGATAGTTTTTTTTTCTTTATATTACACAATATATTGAAATAATTCTCAACTGCAAAATGCGTTGAACAATAATATAATATTTCTAGCTATTGGTCTTATGTTACAAATTGTATTTTATAAGCGGCTTTTATGGCCAGACAATATCTACGAAATAATAATATGAAATATGTCGACCTTGTAGCTCAACGAAAATATAATATAAAATAACTAATAGTTCTTGACTTTTGCGGCTTTTTTGACCCAACAAGTTAAAGATGTACAATATGATATTAATAAATAAATACTACTAATATAAAACTCACAGGATTTCTCCATGCACTGCTGGCATAACTAATATATTACAATAATTTTCACAAACATAACTGACATAAAAATATATTAGTACCTATATCAGGGATAGCAAACCACTTGAACACTGTGTGCCCAAAATTACCTTTTTTTTTAGAGCGTGCCTTGAAAAAAATATTTCGAATATTATATTTTGTTATACTATAATTTGATTGTATAATTAATGTATTAGTATAAAAAGGTTAGTTTAGGTACACAATAATAACAATATATAATAAATAATAATAATGATTATAATAATATTGCTTTGTTAATTATTTTTTCTCGTGTAGAGAACTCATTCATAGCTGTCTCAATAATATTTGAAAATTCTTGGACGCACTTACAAATTGCCAGACGTATTTGTACTGATTAGTGTTTACTGAGGTAGGTTTATTACTCTCAATAAACGTAAGTGAATAACATACTAAACACATTATCATATAGATAATATTATTTTATCAACAGATAAAATTGAATAATCATTAATGACTGATAAAAACTGTATGCTTTTTATATATTACCTATAATATTATATATTACATAATATTTAATAGTAAAAATGTTCGCGTGCCCACAAAATCTTTTCGTGTGCCACCTCGGGCATATTTATTTGACTAAAGGTTATAGCTAGTCTAGAGACTTAAAATTTTTAAACACAAACACATAAAAATATGAGCAAATATGCACTATACAAGACAACTTTGACTGAATTTATTGAAAAAATTATTTTATTATTGTCTGTAGTATTATCAATTTTTCTTTTTTTGAATAATATTGTACCTGTTGCTCCAAAGTCTTTAAAGAAAAAAAAATATATCGATAGGAGAGATTGTCATCTGTGGCATGAAGAGCAAAGCCATCATCACACGGAACTCCTACAATATTTATACAACATTGGTAGAATACATACAATTTGTGTAAGCAATTTAATTTTTCGACTATATTTCTAGAACATTTTTTTGCTCTAATAAGTAAAAACCGTATAATATACAAAATAAGGTTTTATATTATTATAAATACTATAATATAAGTTTTTAATTTAATTATATCAACATCAAAAGTCCCAATCATGACATCAAATATAATTATCAAGTATTTTAAATATGTCGATTACATCAGTAAAAAATTATAGTAATATATTCAGAGTGGTGAATAGCCGAATAGGGTTAGGTTTAGATTGAGATTGAAAACTTTTTTATTTCCATTTGGTTCTAATTTAGTAACGTATTAAGAAGCATGTAAATGTAAAGATATTTGAAATGTGTAAAATTTTGAAACGTAAGGATCAACATAAACTGATATAAAGACAAATGATTGGTGTACCATTTAGTAAATTTAGTATAGTAAAATTAGCCAGTACCTAATCAAGATATGTATGGTAAACCTAAATTTAAAAGCAAATGCATTATTTTTGAAAGACTATTCTTTTTTTTTATATAAAACAATCTATAGTACCTATGTAAGATACATACTTTATTTATATCTACGATAGGTATCTAAAGAAATGCAGTTTATGAAAGCTAGCAGTTTAATACATAATGCCTCATAAAAACATACTTCACAATTTAAGCTTAAAGGAAATTTTTGTACTAGAAGTAAAAAGTTATTTCAATTGAATAATGAATTATGTATTTACTATTTCGCTATATTTGTTATATTATTAAATGAGACAAATGTTTAAACAAATAACTAGTACTTAAAATAAGTATTCATATGCTTAAAATGGTTAAAAATAGTTGGCTTTGTGTAAATAACTTGGTAATATATAACGCAAGTCTTTAAAATGTAATATCAATAGAGATATCTACTAATTGTTTAAAACACTAGCAATACTTTTATTAGCCACAAGTTATATACTCTCAATACGTGATTAGGTATGACTCACTGTTAACTTACAGAATTTTGGTTCATGCCAGAGGTTCAAAATGAGTCCAACCGTATTATTTTGTAAATTTATTGTATTGGTATATACTATTTTGCTATATTTATTGCACTTTTAAATGCGACCAATGTCTAAACAAATTAGTAGAAAATAATCATTAGATATTCATAAGCCGTGAAAATTGTTGCTTTTGTATGAATAACCTTGTAAAATATAAGTTCATTAAAGTTTATAGTCAAAAAGTTATAAATTTTATAATTCTATTGACACAAGCCAACAAAAAACCATACATGCAAATATTTATTAAGTAAAGTGTTGAATTCATTTGGTGACATTTGCTTTATCCAAGTTAGTTACCATACATTTCAATAAACTTTTGTTTTAAACTGACTGAAGAAAATTGATCACACCCAATAACAGCTTAAATTTAAACCAATGGGCTAAATAGAATTTCATTGTGATGGAAAAAATAATTACACATTTGAAATATTAAATATGTACAATGTACAATGAAATTTAAGAATATAAATAATCTCCAGTACAATTAATAAGTAGGTAATAATAATTTATACAAAATAAGTAGATCTTAGTGTCCATTAAAAATCTGACAAGGTATCATCTATAGTTCCAGAATTAAAAAAAAAAGTTAATTCTTTAGATTTCAAATTTCCATTAAAGATGAATAATAGTTGAACTATAAAGAATTATTGGTCTCAAAATCTTAAATAAATATTAGGGTTAAATCAATCTATTTTCGAGTGTTATAAAAATGTACATTGTATGGTAGTGCATAGGTAATTAATAAACATTACCACTCAGAATATAAAACTGGATTAAGCAATTCATGTACCAGTTACCAATATAATTAAACATGATTATTATACTCAGAGGCATATTTTATTATTTAGCACCTTTTTGGCCAGAGCGCTAGAGATTTATAGTAGGTACCCACCTAAGAATTGCAGGTCATGAATGAAAGAAATTTTTCATATCCACTTTACGTTAGTAAACTGTTATACTAACAGAATTGAATATGATGAAGGAATTTAAAAATTGATAAATAATTAAACCATCCATATACTCAAACTTTAAATAATAATGGTGATGAATAAAAATAAAATGTTTCTATGATCCAAACAAGAGAATGTTATAAAGTACCCTCTAAGTGTAAATAGATAAAAGTACCAAAATATCAAAATTACGTCTTCTGATGTCAGTGTAAAACATAAAAAATATTGTATACATATGTGAGTATTATGAACTATACGATGAAGATCACACTTGGACATACATAATAGTATAATACACTTACAGATAAGATATCAAAGGTTTAAAATAATGTATGAAATATAATGGTAAACGTTTTACTTTAAAAAAAAACTTCGTATATCTTCTTAATTAAGGGATGTCAGAAATAAAGCACATTTTTTACAACGAACTGGTATTTGTGATTATGTAATCATTATTTATAATTACCAATACTAACTAAAATAAACTACTAATAAGTAATAATACACTATAAAATCATATATATAATAATATGATGTCTTTAAAAATGAAATAAAAAAATTATAAATATTTGTTTTATAAATGTATCAAAGCTTACAATAAAACTTTTCTAATTTAAGTAATTTACTAAAAATTTAAAATCATTGCAATTAGAGCAATTTACTTTACGACGATTACCTATCTGTTAATAAATATTTTTATTTTGAAAAACTTCTCTTCAAGTCCACTGAAGTGATTTTGACAATGAATTTGATATTTTTTGTTTTTCTGTATGGCTAGTATTATAACTATACCTATGGGCCTGTTTAATGGTTTATAAATACAATACTTTTTTTTAAATCATTCAAAATTTTAATATTTTAGAACATGCTTGAAACAGATGTCATATTCCGGTTTGATGGAAGAACAGTTTTTAATACCGATACCGCTTCATTACTTTCTATTGAAGACGGTGACATTATTGATGCCTTTCACTTGATTTAATAACTACTTTTTAATTTATATTTTATTTATACATCTCATTCTATGTAAATTAATTATTTTATTTATAGATCTCATTCTATGTAAATCATTTTATTGTAATCAAACTTAATTAAATCCAATGCCTATTTTCTTCAAAGCTGCCAATATCAAAATTACGTCTTCTGATGTCAGTGTAAAACAAATGCAAACATTTCCAGAGGATAACAACCACTTGACAAAAATTCAAGTTAATAAATTACCAACCCCCCCCCCCCCCCGACCTAAAGACTCAAGCCTAGCTACTGTTCATATTCCTTAGTATTTCAAATAACACATTCTATATATTATATGATAAATTAAGCACTTTGAATGTATAGAAATTAATATATATCAACTGTTTCAATACATTATTATTAACTATATTAAAAATCAGGGCTTGTAGATTTCTACAGAAGTTTTGAGTAGGCGCTCACCAATAATATTATTAAATTACGGCAAAATAACTAAAATTGATAAAAATATCAATTATATACCCTATTTAACTTAATATACACACGACTAAATACTTACTAAAATGTAAATACGGGTGTGGTTAATGATTTAAGAAAACGCTATTCTCCATACTCATAAACTATCAAAATGTTTAAATATCATATAATTATTATACTTTTTTATTAATAATCTGCAGACCAAATATTTAAAGTTTATTTTCAAAACTGGGTAAAATAGAGGTTATAAATAATTTTTAAAAAAAGTGATCCAAAAATAATATAATTTACCGCGTTTTAAAGTGTACTATTGTATAAACATAAAAAATATTGTATATATGTGTAAGTATTGTGAACTATACGACGAAGATCACACATGGACATACATGATACATAATATACTTACAGATAAGACATCAAGATCATCATATAAAATGTATGAAATGTAATGGTAAACGTTTTACTTATAAAAAAAACTTCATATATCTTCTTAAGCGAAGGATGTCAGAAATAAAGCACATTTTTTACAACGAACTGGTGTTTGTGGTTATGTAATCATCATTATTTATAATTACAATTACTAACTACAATAAACTACTAATAAGTAATAACACAATAAAATTACATATATATATTGTGAAGTAATAGTTTAAAATATATTTTATTCATCATATAAAATTACTAAGCTTACTACAAACCATTGCTTTTCAACAGAATATTTAAAGATCATACCTGATACGTATGAATACAGCTTTTTTATTCTTTATTATGTACATGAATGATATACAAATTACGTTAAAAAAGTCTTTATGTTCATAAAAAGTAACTACACTGATTTGGAAATTATAAATAAATAAATGAGAATACGTTAATATGACAATAATTATGAAATACAATAAAAAAAATACCCAGATACTATATACACAAATATTATGTTGTAATGTGATTTTTAATTGAAAAATAGCTACGTATTTATAAGAATATTATAAGATATTATTCTGCAATATTTGTAACACGGCGATGTGCATAGGCAACTTAGCTACATGAGTGTTCATTAAGATTCGATTGTTTCTTAATTGATGATAACTGATAACTACAAAAGTAATAATATGATACATAATATTATTATTACATAAAGTATAAACCGTAACTCTTTATTGCCTAACCTACGTACTTATGGAATTTTTTCATTGTACAGTAACTTTAAACATATATTAAATTCGTTTTGTGGTAAATTTTGAATAAAATTGTATAAAATATTACAAATGTGAACAAACAGTCTGAACACATTGAGCACTAAACACTAAACACTGAACATAATATTAAAATTTATTAGATAGTGCCTTTTTTCCCCGGCCCAAGACTCGTCACTGTTTATGTTACTTGTTATTTTAAAACATATTGGGTATAATATGTGATAAATTAAGAACTTTCAATGTATAGAGCTTAATGTATCTTATAATTGATTCAATATATTATTAACTATATAAAAAATGAGGGCCTGTATATATCTATTAAGATGATAGAATTTTGACGAATACCCCTAAAAAACATAATTTTTCGTGTACAATTCAAAAATCCGTGCAATATCGAAATCGATTCCATTGCATTTATATAAGTAAATACAACAATTAAATGACATACATAGCGCGAAAATGATATTTTTTTGATTACCGTAACAACTAAGTCAGAAACCAAAAACCGATAACATTTTCATGGGGAAGTATAGTATAGGTACAAGGTACTTACACATTTTTGTTGTTTCGTAACTAAATATTTTATTGCTTAGAAAATGGGAAATTCTCTATAATATTATAGTCAGAAGTTCGTTTCATACCCATCGAATACCTAGTAGCTGTGATAGTCGACAAGAGAAAGAAAATGAAGCGCATAATAACAAAGTATAAATAGTTATATGAGGGGGCGACAATGCAAAACGTACTATTTCCAAAATTGATGAAATTGAAGTATATAATGATTCTCAAATAGAGAAAAAGACAGTTTATCGAATGGTAAGATCAAATGTTGACAAAACATACTATTTCTTTTGTTAAAATTAACCGGGAACCCACGAATGACTATTTTCAATGGCAAAAATAAAACTAAACCCACTATTTCTAATTTATGTCAAAACGTAATATTCACTATATTTAATAATATTTTTTCAGTTGACAAACTGACTCAAAACGGACGAATTCCTCAAATTTTTACAAAACGTACTATTTAAAAAGTAGACCATATTGCACTATTTGACATACAATTAAGATAGGGAATATAATTGATTTAGATGCATAATATTGTTCTATTTCCGTTGTCATAAAATTTTAAACAACAGATTTTTAACCATATTATTGCTAAATTAAATTATAAATACACATAGTGAGGATCACTTATTTTCATTTGATTGTATATTTTATCAGCTGATTAAAAAATTATAAATTGACTACTTGAGTGACCCACTTATAACCCATACTTATGTCCACTTACCTGCTTTTTTATTTTGTAAGACAATATATTTTCACTGACATACTTAACGGTTTTTATAACTGCAACAAATGCAATTTGTAAGAGACCTTGTGTTAAATTTTAAAGATTATTTTGACTGCTTAAAATAATTATTATCGCTATTACAAAACAACAAAATATTAAGAAAATTTCAATTTTCTATAAATACTTCAATAAAAGTCAAAATATTATAAAAATTCTACTGTGTATAAATATAGCTATGTGATATAACTAGTTTTATTATATGCATTTCGTTATCGTGGTTTCGATAAAAATATCTATTATAGTATTTAACTGTTGTTTTTATTTTTATTTTTATTAGCAGGTGTTTATTTAAAAAAAAATAATAACTATGAAAAAAGCACATATCGTAGCTTGCAAAATATTGCTTGTACGTAGAAATTAAAATATAACCTAAGTACAAAGAACCCAAGATTCACATAACATATTATGCACCTATAAGTAATTTAAAAATGTCAATCTTAATCCGGTCGCGGTGCTACCGATGTTAGCGATCGACGATGATTATAATATTTTTAATTTTGTTGGATTCGAGTGCTGCTGCGCGTGACCTGTGGTTGCAAATAATCGCTTGACGCGAGAGTGCGGATGGCGGGCCGACACGCGACGACGTGTGACGGCGGTCGGCGATGACGACGATGCGGCGGGCGATCAGTGAAATATAATAATATATTATTCTTATTGTAGACAAAAATAACAACAAAAAAAATACCAAAATTACATTATCGCGCTCTATCGCAAACAATTTCTTTCAGCGCAGCGTAATTTCTTCTGTAGTGACCGATCTATTGTATTTATAATCAATGATAATGGGTGCAGGAAATCCGTAGCGTGTACGGCTGGAAATGTATAACATTGTAATTTTGTTAGGGAAAATTTATAAGTAAATTGTAATTATTAATTTGTCTTATACAACTCGTGCGTGGGGGGGGGGGCTGTACGTATACGCCACTGTCGACAAGGGGCACGTTTTTGGTTACCACAAAACGCCTAAATCAAGACCCGATTGAAGGTTTCCCGGTGCACTGCACTGCACTAATAACTTATGAGTGGTGCCGTAGCAGCGGTGAAGTCGGTTGGATGCAAAAAATATACGTTCGTAGTTCGCTGGCACAACGCACATGCGCAGCGCTCTGATAACCAACATAGGTCGCGTGCGTACAGAACGGAGCGAACTCAGCGAACTCAGCCAGTAGAACACGGTAGTGGATACTGGGTAGAGTGGATAGACCGACAGCGGCGCGCAGTGCGCAGTCCGTGCGCCGATTCTCGGATGTCGGCGGCGCGCGGCACGCGGCACGCGGCGCGCATCGAAGTCNTAATATTAATCTTATTGTAGACAAAAATACCAAAATTACATTATCGCGCTCTATCGCAAACAATTTCTTTCAGCGCAGCGTCATTTCTTTTGTAGTGACCGATCTATTGTATTTATAATCAATGATAATGGGTGCAGGAAATCCGTAGCGTGTACGGCTGAAAATGTGTAACATTGTAATTTTGTTAGGGAAAATTTATAAGTAAATTGTAATTATTAATTTGTTTTATACGACTCGTGCGTGGGGGGGGGGCTGTACAAATACGCCACTGTCGACAAGGGGCACGTTTTTTGGTTTTGCCAAAGACCACAAAACACCTTAATCAAGATCCGGGTGAAGGCGCCCGGTGCACTGCACTGCACTAATAACTTATGAGTGGTGTCGTAGCAGCGGTGAAGTCGGTTGGATGCAAAAAATATACGTTCGTAGTTCGCTAGCACAACGCACATGCGCAGCGCTCTGATAACCAACATCGGTCGCGTGCGTACGGAACGGAACGAACTCAGCCACGCCGAAGTAGAACACGGTAGTGGGTACTGGGCAGAGTGGATAGACCGACCGCGGCGCGCACTGCGCAGCCCGTGCGCCGATTCTCGGATGTCGGCGGCGCGCGGCACGCGGCGCGCATCGAAGTCGACGGCAACTACTACTACTATATTATTGCTGTAGTGTGCACGCGGCGCGCATCGAAGTCGACGGCAACTACTACTGCTATAATATTATTGCTGTAGTGCGCACGGTGGAGTACTCGTGCGTATGATGTCGTTGGTTATTTTCTGGCGGCGGGGACTCAACAGGTGAACCGTGCAACGGTGTCGCGGACAATAAGGCGACATTTCAACATTTGGTGTGTCGTAATATTATATTATAATATAATATAATATAATATACATATAAATATTATATTATAATATTATTATTATTTTTTATAACTTATTTATTTATATTATTTATTCGACAAGCAGCAACATCGATGTGGTCGACTGGCGGTTTTTAGTGTTTTTACACGTATTTAGACAAATCGGGTACCAGGGACCTAGTCGGGCGAGATAATTTTCTGGCGGCGCGCGTGAGCCTCCGGCGATGAATGCTTGGTCGTTGGTACATATTTTGTACATCCAGCTACCGTCGTCATAATAATAATCAGGGTTCGGGACTCAAAGCATTTTTATGAATTGACTAAAAATGTAGCAGAGTGCTATGGTAGTGTATGCCATGTTACAACAAGGTTCAATTGCGACATTTTAAAGTGCCTCTTTTCGGCGATTTTTTAAAAAAAATGTTTATTTCCAGTTTTTCTAGATTTTTATGGTTTTCTCCTACGAAGTTGTTTTTGGTGGGATTAAAATAAAAAATAATTCTTATCTTATCTAGATTGTTGTGTTTTTAATTAATTAATTTTTTGAAAACTATTTGTAAATATAGCTTACATTTTATTTTTCAGAAAATCCATTAAATCTCGAAAGTGAAGTTTCATTTTTTTTTGTAAAATAAAGATAAAGATTTATTTTTTTGATTTTTGATTTTTAAATAAGAATTTTTTAGTTTTTTTTTTGGGATAAATATATTTTTCTAAAATTTAAGTTTTCAAAATGCTTATTTCAGTGCTTTTGATGATGTTTTTAAGCTTTTACTTTAATGATTTTAAGTGCTATAAGTCCCGAGCCCTGATAAAAATAATATAATATAATAATATACGCTTTGCTAAGAAAGTATGTAATAAATGTTATTTTAAACAAATTTTCGTTATTTTCATAAAGAGAGCCCTTATTGCTGATTCTGTTATTACAAAAGCAGAGAAATTATGTAGTTCATATCACATGTATAAAATTATAATAATATCGTCCATAGCAATGAATTGGATAATAAAGTTAAACATGTATTTAAAATAGTATCTACAATGCATGAAATTTAGACTTTTTAAAATCTATAGGTCGTACGATAAAATGTCGGTCGTATGACCTTACAGTAAGATAATATTGTAATCCTTATTAATATAAAAGAACAGGCCTTTTTTATGTTCCAATTTTGTTCCAATCTTGTGAAGACACTATTTAACATTTTTAGATTTTTTTTGCACAAGGTTTTACCAAATACTCATACGGGTGATCTATTATTTACAATTTATTTTATTGGTCATTAGTAATGACTCATTAGTCATTGCTATAGAGCGTGGTTTGTATGCATTTGTATATTTATTCTGGTTGATCGTATTATATGCCAAGTGAGCATAAAATTTGAATCATGACATAACAATTTACAAAATGAAACTTTTTTATCACGCATTTTTGTATATTTCGATGTTTTTTTGTTGTTTTATACATTTTTGAAATATATAGTATTATAATATAAGAAAAAAATATTATATTTTTATAGTTTCGATTATTATATATGATAATATTACAAATTTTAAATGGTGAAAATGAATTAATTCAAACAAGTTAACATTTATCCCTAAATTATGTATTTTATTTTTTAAATACGAGCCTATTACTTCTGTAGACGCGGAACGGTCATTTTCAAGATATATAAATTTGTTGACTGACAAACGCCGATCAATGGTTTTCGAAAATATAGCTAAAATGATTGTCATACTATGCAATTTACATTTAGGTAAGTCAGTTTATTTTAAGATACATTTTTGATAAAAATGTATTCCTATTTTTTTCTTATAGATGAAAACTCCCCACAAAAAAAAATAAAAAAATTAAGAAAAGTTGAGAAGTATTAATTCATAGTTGGGTTCGATCATTTTTTTAAATACATTTTAGGTATTAATTAAATGTTTGAAAAATAAATGTTTTTTGCAAATTTTTTTTATGAATATTTTTTGTTTTTCGTGCATATTATTTTAACATCTAAACATCTTAGTGTATATAGTTTTGCATATTTAGGATTTTTATAGCACATATTTGGTTAGTTTTTAATGCATATAATTCCGAGCTCTAGTCATTATACAGTCATAATCGTTTACGTACTCTGTCGTAAATAAACACTTGCCAAAATTATTAACTACAAATTGGTATACCAAGAGGTTTTGACTTAAGTCATATTATAATTGAACAACTATAATCATAGAATCATTTGCAAATATTCATAAATAAAGTTAAATTATACAAATTATAATTATATTTATAGAATCATTTTTTACTAATAATATGTGTATTGATTTAAGAATTTCATTTGAGAAAACAAAAACTACACCCAAGCGAAGCCGGATTATTCAAATAGTAAGACATTCAAGCTGACCGAAAAATAATCGGTCGTGTTTACCGGCTAGTAGAAATAATAATTTCTTAAGTAAACCAATATTGTACAAATTTGGTTTATTTTAGCTATTTTGGTTTTACGTTTTTTAATTAATTATTTTTGTCCACGACTCTGCAACTCTAACGTCGTTCGTCATAATAATAATTATATAATAATATACTAATATAGTATAATAAAGATGTAATAAATGTTATTTTCCCATCTACCACGCTTGTTTATTTTCTTCTATTTTGGAACCCAATCATTTAACACTGTTAAATCTCCACAAGTTATACTGTGCAATATTTTCTAATATAAAGTCTATAAACACTAAGTTATACAAAGAACATTCTGATAAAACAATTAACTAACCTTTGCTCGAATCAGTGAATTGTGCATCAGGATGTGTACAATACTACATCAACAGAAAATGACGAAGACATTTCGTTCCAACTTGCATCTTGATAGCTATGACTGGTCTGAGAAATTCAATAGTTTTTGATCACTGCTAGCCAAGATATACAGGTTCCATCATAATACATGCTTCTGGCACAAATTTCCAAAACTCACTTAAGACATTATTAGAACGGTCGTGCAGAAAACATTACAACGAATCTTTCTTTATTTTAAATGTAGAAGTCGATAATTGTTTATAATATAACAGCGCATTATAAATAAATAATAAAATTAATTCAACTTAGGTGTATTAAAAATTAAAACTTAACGCTGTTGTGACACGGGACACGACTAACTTGATCGGACACGGACACTGAATTATTTCTATAACGATATTGAAACATTTGAACAGTCATGAACCTTTATCGCTTTAAAAGTTATTCTTAATTTTTTCCTCATGTCAAATGTTTAAAACGTCGCTATTTTTATAAATATAACTAATTTATTAAAGATAACATCGTCAATAATGCTGGGCTGGGCTCTGCTCGAGGCTCGTTTTATCAAGCCCGGATTAACACTATCGTGAGCTCTGTCCCCCTTTCTTCCTTTTATTATTCTTAAAGCCAATTTCTTACGTACTTTTGCTTACCTACATTGGATATTTTAATATTACGTCTATTCTAAACATAAACATAACAGTTCGATGCGGACTTTTCGGTGACATAATAATTCGACGATATCTTCTTTCGGCGGTACGACGGAAATTAATATAATTACGACAAATTTATCTCAAAGCGTGGCGTGTGGCATAAAAATATTATCTTTATTACTATAGTCTATAAGTTATTATCGGCATTATTAAACTACACCATTAGGTGGTAACGACGATATTTCTATAAGAGGTATAGCAAATAATATTGGTATAGGTACCTCTATATCGATGCTACAAACGCGTTAGTTGTCTCCATCTTATCAACTTACCACATCGCAAACTTTGGTTCACTAGTTTGAATAGTGTGCTGTTAGTTTTGATATTAGAGTGAATTTAAGAATTGTCAAACGTTTAGGTATGAACATTATACTTGCTTAAGCGTCGGCGGATTTTCGATATTTTCATTTTCGAGCAAGATACGAGTATGTGAAATAACACAGCACAAATAAAAAATGTTCATATCCCGCTGGCAAATTAAAAAAAAACCAAAAATCCGCCAACGCTTAATCGATAATGTTCTTGCCTAAAACTTTTATAATAGGTAAATTCACTTTAATATCAAAACGAACAGCAAACTATTGAAACTAGTGAACGAAAATGTTCTACGTCGTACGTGTCTAAGACGAAGACAACAAATGCATGGGCAGGCGTCTTCTTAAAAATAAAACTTTATTATGAGATTTATTTATTTACTATTTAAAGTGACTGGACCTATTTCGACTCTTAAGATATTTTTTTTCAAATATAACACAATAAGTGTTTTTCTTTGTGATATTTTTATTCGTACGGATCGAAATGATCGAATTACTCTATATTTATCACATGTGTATCATCTAATATAAATAATATTATTATATCGCAGTAATCCTTATATAGGACAGCGTTCTGTTATATGAGCGGCTAAAAACCACACACCTACGATTGCTGTATTATTTAGTATTTACTATTGCTATTATATTATTGTTACCAGGCGACTTAAGGCTTGTCGCCGTTAACTTAAATGTTCTCAAAGAATGTATTTTAGTTTTCGAATTCACAGTTTTGATGATAATATGGCACACAATACACACCTAAGCTGGGACAGAAAATGTTTCCAGTACACTTTGACGCACACTTATATTATAGTACTTGGTTATCATTTTAAGCCGGAAATGGAAATCGTTGGATTAAGACGTGTAGATATGACATAATTGTATACGACTTATGATTCTAAGCTTTTGAAGGTGGATATTTTCCCACAAAGTTATCGAATCTACTATCTAAGATAGTAAGATAAAACTATTCGCATAGCCGGTTACCGATTATCAATAGAAAACCAATCGGTTTTTAAACTGCAACATAAACTGAGATAGGTAATATAATATAATTATAAAGTATATAAATATATTATATACTAAATTATATTAATATAAGAAGAAAAATAATGTTGTCCTCATTCTGTAGGGACAATATTAAAAATGTTTACAGGGAGTATGAAAATTAAAATTTTGTACATTTTAGAGAAAAGCGCATGGTTATAGAATACTATGGTTATACTTATTTTTCAAATTCATATATGTAAGTGTTTTTCAAAGAAGTCAAGAAGAAGGAAAAATAAAATTTAAAAAAAAACAAAAAGCTGTTGTGCTGTGTCTTTCTCCATCAAGTAACCTATACATTTTTTCCCCTTCCCAATCATTGAATCATATACCATACCAACCCTTTTATTTCCCCTTATGAAGAAAAAAAATAACGCTGTATGACAGTCTTATTCATTACCCCACCCATGACTTATAACTTCATTGGAAATTGTGGTTGAAACTTTTATACTTGTATGTATGTATGTATGTATGTATGTATGTATGTATGTATGTATGTATGTATGTATGTATGTATGTATGTATGTATGTATGTATGTATGTATGTATGTATGTATGTATGTATGTATGTATGTATGTATGTATGTATGTATGTATGTATGTATGTATGTACTATGTATGTATGCATGGTGAATGGATTAATCAAGGGGTAGTCTTCTCTAAGTTTCCATTAAGGGGTTATGAGTTAAAGTACAATTCAGTGATGGGGTTTATCATAGTATATTGATTCTACGTGAGAGGTGAAGAAGTAGACTATATGCTTTGAAAAATACCTGATTCGTCACAACATTGATACACATTATATCTAATAGGATGTGTATAATTATCCTCTACCTAGGTGAGTATATACGATAACTAAATAGTATAGTATATTATTTATTAATTTTTTATGCACATATAATTTATAACGATACATATATATATTCATGTGAATCTATATGTATCGATGTATTTACGCTTGGATATAGCTTTACATTGTATAACAATAATAGTTTTGGGTAAAGTTTTCAATGCGTTAGAAATTAGAATCGAGGTAGTATAACATTAGTTTATTATCTAAAGAATATATTAAATAGTAATATTTATTAAGTTTAACAGTTTGAATTTAATTTGTTATGAGCTTATAGACCCTATGTAAACGAAGTGGATAAAGTTGATGGATCTACAAGTTGATTGAAATTCAATTAATTCATGTGATAAATACATTTAAAAATGAATTAAATAATGAAATAAGGTGATTGATCAATGTAAAAAATTGATTAGGTCTATATGTATACAAGTATACATGCATTCATGCATGTATGTGTGTATGTATGTATGTATGCATGTATGTATGTATGTATTATGTATGTATGTATGTGTGTATTTATGTATACATGTATGTATGTATAATGTATATATATGTATGTAAAGGTAGGTGATATGCATGCGTTTAGTATACATTTCACCTAAAATGTTTGTACCAAGTTTTCATACTACTCCCCCCCCCAAAAAAAAAAAAAATTTCTAGGCACGCCCCTTTGGGTTGAGGTAAATAATTTATTTATAATTTATCAATAATTTAGTGACAACTACAATCATTTTGTTATGATTTATACACCTGAGAGTGGATTTATCGTTAGGTGGTGACATAGTGGACTATCCTATGAAAAATTTAAATTCCATCACAACTCTGTATACATTTCATATTGAATACATATTCATATTCATATACTCATTTCAATATTCATATGTAGTCATGCAGATAGAAGGTAATATGAAATAATTTTAGTGTTTTCTGTCGTATTTTTTATTTATGAAAATTCGTTAGGATCTAATTGACACTAATTCAATTTATACTCTTTAAACGGCGCGAATCGTCAAGTATAATAAAATAACATAATTATTATTGTTTGCTAACACCGTGCGCGCTGATCGTCGCAGACTTATTATTGTTGTTCAACGATGCGAATCGCCATGAATATTATATTTATATTTGATATTATTTGTGTTTGTGGTGTGATAATCACTCAGAATATTGATTATTGTAAGCTTCAAGCATTTTAACTTGTGCATTGTACATCGTATATGCCAATACCATTATTAAGGTTAGGTAGCAGCTGGCCAAATTGTAAGTAAGAACACTTTATTATTGTATTGGACTATAACACCAATAGCTATTTCATATTATTGTATACTATTGAGACATATTATTATTATTAGTGGCTCTGGTAGCTTGTCACATCATGAATCATTATATATTTGTTAATTGTGTCAGGTGGCCAATTAGTATATTATTTTTACTTGTTGGACCAAAAGGATCGTACAATTTGTATACTGTGTATTATTGAAACATTACCATTGTAACATTTATTATTTAAAATTTTTCTATAATACAACAGATCAATTATCAGAAATCGTAGTTACCATCATTTATACTTATTCAGTTACCTTTCTGTTATTAATTATTTAAACACACAAGCACAAACATACACACATATACACACCCATTACACACTATGGTTCAATTAAGTTTTGCTCAGCGACCCCGTATACTTCTATTGAATTGCTAACACCTATACGCACCCCGGGTACACACAAATATACAGGTCGGTCGGTGTGTGGGAGTAGCGCTAAGGAGCATTTGGTGACCGACATCACTGACGATTATTGTTCCGTTCCCGGCCCGTACAATAGTAATATGTTAATATGAAAATAATTATGAAATACAATTAAAACATTCAGCAGGTCTATACTATATACACAAATATTATGTTGTAATGGGATTAAAAAATAGTTACGTAGTTATAAGAATTGTATAATATATTCTACAATATATCTAACACGGCGATGTGTATAGGCCGCTTAGCTACACTATAATTTATTAAGATTTGATTGTTTATAATTTGATCATAACTGATAACTACAAAAATAATATAATACATATCATTGATTATTATTATTATTACATTACACAAACAGTCACTCTTTATTGAATAACCTACGTACCATTGGAATTTTTTCATCGGTTAGTAACTTTACACGTCTATTAAATTCGTTTTTCATTGTAAGTTTTGAATAAAATTTAATACAATATTACTAACGTAAACAAACCGTCACTGAACACTGAACACAGTATTAAAATCTGCAGTGTTGTATCATAAGTTTGAAAAAGTAGTCACGTTTTAAATATATTTAATTTTGTTTCTAGTTTTTGTCAGTACAGATAAAATCAATTTATAAAATAGTGCCTTTTTTCCAACGTCTCCCCAACCTCAAGACTCAAGCCTCGTCACTGTTAGTGTTACTTGTTATTTCAAACTATTGGGAATTTTACATGGACACTACTATTGAGCTATTTGAGGACGCGCTTCTTTATATTCACTCATCAGTGGTGTCGGAGCTCTATTGTAGTAGTAAAAAAGATTTGGACTCAAGAAGTCGTAATCGTCGAGGCTAACATCTGAGAGGTGTTTGGAGACTCCATTTTTAAACTTAATTTATCACTGGGGCCAGGACGGGTCTTTTGTCAGGGTTATATAATTATAGTACTATCGTCAGTTTGTCCTATTGTAGTGTAATACTGTTATAGAGTAAAAATTATATTTCATATTTTGACGATCGCGCTGCACCGAATCGTTCGTTTGATATTCAAAAAGCGTTCACCTTGTCGATGGTTATCGTGAGATCCCGACCCTTCGCCGACCAGCGTTCCGTCGTTAGCTGCTGGCGACATTGAAATTTTTCGTTAAAATTCGTCGTAAATATTAAGTCAATTTTTTTTGTTATTTTAAATTTTATACTATATATATTATAAGCATTATATATTTTTATGTATTATATGCATATTAATGTTCTATGGTTAAAAGTCTCGTCGTGAGATTTAAAACAAATTGTTGGTTTAGGTACCTAATATAATTCAGGTTTATTATCATATTTGGGTAATAAATCCGTAAATAATAATATGTACAAAACAATTACATAAACAGGTAGAATAATACAAAAAAATGTATAATATATGTTTGCCTCGAAACAACTTGGTTTTTTGAGTGCGTACAATTCAATCGGGTCGAAGCGCTCGACGTGAGGTGTTGTAGCGCCGTCATACGTCTGAAAAGAAGAATGGGTCGGAGGTATCGTGGAGGTGTTGTTGTTGCGATGGATCTTAAAAATTTTGTCGTGACGTTGTAGAACTGCGTACGGACCTTCATATCGAGGTTGCAAGGGCGGTTGAACTGCAATTTGTAATTGCATATATTATTATGTATAAACAGGGATAAATATTGTTAAGCTCTAAATTTAGTATAATTATTAAAAAAAATGTAATTTAGTGGCCCACTTCAAAACTTGAATCGATCAAAATTCAAAGTGGCTTTTAATGAAAATCAAATCCCTGGTCCACTTCACCCCATACCTAACCAAATCTCCCATAAAACATTTCTGAATACGCCCCTGGCTAAACCGGGTAATGTGGACCACTTGTTAGCACAAGAAAGGTATAAAAGAAAAGTATAGATTATGTGTTCCAAGTAAAGTTTCAACCGTTTTGATCATACAGATTCTATGGAATCCTCAAAAATGGTATATGCTATGGTATGGGATATGCTCACCTATAGTCACATAGTCTTATATAATAAAACGGCAACTTTTTTTTCTCTCCCATGAAATATCACTATAGATTCTCTTCCACGACGACCAATCGCGACGGTTCCCGTTCGCCGGCCGTCTCCGCCCACTTTTACTGCGCCAGTCGCTATATTCTCTCCTTTTTTA
>NW_019100589.1:0-41242 GCF_001856785.1 Myzus persicae | reverse complement strand
TACTGAATATTTGTAAAGCAAGTTTACAAGACATTTTTTTAAAAGGGCCAGGATTAATATGAGAGTCAGTAATTTTTAAAAGAGAGCGAGAAGTTGAACTACGTTTATCAATCATATATGTTTTTTTGATATCTTGAAAAGAAACTCTATTATTTTTAAATATTAAATCACTGGTTAAAAAATTATTTCTTATATTTTTTATAAGATGTGGAACGTCATAAACTGAAAATATTTTATTTCCATTTACATCAATCCTGGGTTTGTCCTTAGTAAAACCAAGTTTGGTTAAAGCAGATCTATTGTTAGGTCCTTGGTCACATATAATAGCTTTCACCTGGAGCTTACAATTTATTAATTGATTAATCTGTTCTAAAATTATTTCTGATATAGTAGTGGCTTTCATTGACGTAGAAGATAAAAAATATGATACTGGTAATTTCCATGATGAATAAATACCTCTTATCATAAATACCATTGCTTGACTAGCCATGGCTGAAGTCCTCCCAAAAGTTCCTAGATCTTCAAAACCTTCTACAATATCTAAAACTTTTGAATATTCTAAAAATCGTTTTATTTTCATTTCATCAAATATTAAGGTACAAAATGTTTCTTCATATGTCATTGAGCTAACTTTCATTTTTATTTGTTGATATAAATTAGAATTAAAACCTGGCCTAAACTTAGAAGCACCAACCCAACTTTTAATTGTTGCTAAACCAGGTAAATTTATTTTTGTTGATCTGAGAAATTTATAAGCTGATGGAGACTTGTAATAAAGTCTAAGGGAAAAATCTTTTTCTAGGTTTGTCCATGGTTTTCTGCTAATGTTTTGACGGATTTGCATTTTAACTAGAGTTTGAGAATCTGTTGTTGGAAAACTTGAAGAATTAAAAATATTTTTGTTTTTAAATAAATGTCTTGAATTTTTGAGATTTTTTTTAAGTTTTGCTATGGTTGAACGTTTATTTGCAATCACTTTTTGTTTAAATTCCAGTTTTTTTTTCATTTTTTGTAAGTCATTTAATTGTTTTTTTGTAGTTTCTGTTAGTTTCTGAATTTGTTTTTCAAAATTAGATGAAGATTCTGGCATAGTAAGTGTACTATCTAACCATGATCGAGTTTTTGGAGTTAAAATTGGTGTGTGGTCGTTTGATCCTATTGCTAAATTAGTTTTTGTTGGTGTTTGAAAATGAATAGATTTTGGCGATTCAAAGTCAAGACAACATGAATCAGAATTATCAATAAGTGAAGAGTTTGTAGAAAAATATTTTTGTTTAACTGTAGTTGTTTTAAATAATGAAGGTGACACTGGAATTGATTCATAATTTGATGAAGATAGATCTAAATTGCACATGTTCTCATGAGGTTTATAAGTGTATTGTTTTTTTGGTGAGCGTACATGAAATGGCACTACAGGTTCATATGGCACTGGTACAGCAGTTCGCTTTAAAATTTTTTTTGAAAAATTTAAATAATCATCAGGTAAAAAGTGATCAGAACAAATCTTTTTTTTCCTTAAATCTTCAATTTCTAAATGTATAAGATCAGTATTTCCTATATATAGTAACAGTCATAGAAATTATAATATTAAAATATAATTATAATATATTGGTATCACGTATTTACCAGAATTTGTAATCCATTTTCTTGATCTTTCTAAATCTTTTGGAAATCCAAATAATCTTAAGTTTGAATTATGTCTTGGATTCTTCGCACATAAATAATAAACACATTTGTTTCCACGAGACATTTTGATGTTGTGAAATAATAATGTTTATAATAATGTCGTTAATACTGAAAAATATATAATTTTATATTTTGTATAGAATTATATTTTCGCTTATCAATTTATCATTTTATCATACACGTTGTAAAATTCGAACCATTGATCGAGTGATCGTAGTTGCAACGCGTTAAAATTTAAAATCAAATCACCACCTGGTGGCAGAAATCCAGAACTAAAATATTTCAGATCCAAATCCATTCAAAAATCGATGCCAATAAATCACATAGCGTGGCCTATCTATGTATATTTAATCAATGATCAAGCTTAATATTTCTATTGGATTTAGAGAATGGTACAATTACAGAACTTTTTGTATGAATTTCACAAGATGAGGAGGTGGTCAACCTACCCACACCCGAGATCTCAACTCTGAATGTATGAGGAGGATCTGTGCACTTAATCGTACATAAATCTGGTTGAGTATAGTACAACCAAGAGTTTGTCTTTGATAATCGATGCCAAATAGGTGTCTCTAATGTGACTAGTTTGACTCTACAGTCTTTCCAATGGTTGTTAAATTTAGTTAATTGAGATAACTCGCATAAGTTGGATCCCGTTCGGTAATGGATCGGTTGCTCACCCTTACAAAGTGTATATGACTCTAACTTACTACATGATTCCCTTTGACTTACCCCTAATGAGATATAATTTTCGTTATCGTTACCTAATGCTAGGTAGTCGACTTTAGGGGGAATTAGGGCTATGGTATTTTCGCCATATTGGATGTGAAGTGAAATAGGGTGATACGTGGTATATTCCTCGACAGATGTTAAAGGTATTCCTCTAAGAAAGACTAAGTAGTGTTCCCTGTGAAGGATTGTTAGGTCAGAGATTTGTAGAAATTCTGTTAGAGATTCTGTTTTAAGTTCTAATGGCAATGCTGTTCCTACCGGTAAGTTCATCTTAATTTCTCTCAATTCCATGAGAAATTTCTCCGATAAGAACACGCTTGTATGTATTTCGCCATTCATTGCTGAGTTAATTATAACCATTAAATTTTGGGTTTCATATGGATACTGATCAAGTAAAATTTCGAAAAAAAAGCCTGTTCTAGTACCCTTGTTTTAAATTCTATTTTGTCAAGCTTTTGTATGACTACTCTAGTTTGCTCTTGTAAATACTGAAGATTTTCCTCCAGTTTTTCCTGATGCTCGGTGATCTTCTTTATCTGTTTGTCTGTATCCACCTGCATGATTCTTATCTTCTCCGAGGTTAAGGTGATGTTCTGATTTCTGCTTAGGCTGAGGGCTATTATTTGTTTGAATATGAAATCGATGTCAATATTTGAATACATGCTATACAAGACTTTCACCATCCGTCGTACAGTGTTTACCAACCCTCGTCGTATCCTAGCTTCCCCCGTGTATTTATCTCCAATGGAAAGCAGCATATTACGATGACTGGTTTCGATTTCATGCAGGTAGGGCAATGTTGCTCTTGAAAATACCTGTACGAATTGTTCGCATGCATTCGATATTTTCGTACTTCCGAACCGCTCTGTCATTTGTCCGCAAATTTTTGCTGTAGCTTCATTCAGCTACATTATATCCTCTTATTAATAACCCGGATCTGCGAGATCGATGTATGCTACTAAGTCCCAATTGAGATATGACATCTTCATTGACCCATGGTGCTCTTGGTAAGACGTGATGTTATAGGCATATGTGGACGACTCTAATGGATGTTCTGCTTTATGTTCTAATGCATCAGAGGCGATTATGACTGATTGAGACAAAATTCTGCAACAAGATTTACGTTTTCTTTTCATACTTAATTCTAGTTCCCAATAAAGTGTAACGTGGTCGGGGATGACCCGTTAAATATAAAATATTCAGGGAAGAAATTAATTCTTTTGAATATATTTTTACCGTAGCTCAGGAGCACGAGTTGTATTAGGATGATCTTAATATTACAAATAAATAACAATTGATTTAGATTATGATTAATACAGACAAATTTATTATTACTTACGAAATACTAACAACGTTACCAAAAATGTGGGTCTGTACCGANGAAATCCAAATAAACTTAAGTTTGAATTATGTCTTGGATTCTTCGCACATAAATAATAAACACATTTGTTTCCACGAGACATTTTGATGTTGTGAAATAATAATGTTTATAATAATGTCGTTAATACTGAAAAATATATAATTTTATATTTTGTATAGAATTATATTTTCGCTTATCAATTTATCATTTTATCATACACGTTGTAAAATTCGAACCATTGATCGAGTGATCGTAGTTGCAACGCGTTAAAATTTAAAATCAAATCACCACCTGGTGGCAGAAATCCAGAACTAAAATATTTCAGATCCAAATCCATTCAAAAATCGATGCCAATAAATCACATAGCGTGGCCTATCTATGTATATTTAATCAATGTTATGAATAAAAAAAAATCATACTATTAGAATAATAATATAATGTGTTAAATCATTTATTTGTTGTTGTTTTAAAATTAACCAAGTCTGTTAATTAGTAGAATATAATTATTTAAATAGTGTATCAGTGAATTTAAGGTAATTTTATTAAAAAAGAATAAGTAAATTTTAATACCTAATAAAGCGTATGTAATTCAAACTTGTATAAAATTCATCTATTTTTTAGTTAAAAGAAATATTATGTACACATTTGTCATAATAATAAAATAACAGTTTAATTTTAAATATATATTTTCTATAACAGTGCTTCTCAAACTGTGGGCCGCGGACCCCCAGGGGGCCGTGGCTATTTTACTGGAGGGCCGTGAAATATTTATATTTTTTGAACTATTTTCTATAGGCTTTGATTAAAGCATTTATGAACAAAAAAACTACAGTTATTTTTGACTTAAAATTAAATGGAGTCAATTTATCGTTATTTAGTTTTTAAATAACCGACCTTATATTAACAACTTCAGTTGCAAGTGTAATAACTGAACATATGTCTTCAATGCTACAATTTTTATCTAAATATTTTCCTAATTTAAATATAAATAATGAATACAATTGGATAAAAACACCATTTTCTACTTCTTTGAAATATGATCATATTCCATGGGCTATCGCCTATCAAAGAGCAATTAATTGAAATTAGAGAAGATTCCACTCTTGAATCTGAATTTCATGAAAAAGAACTAAGTGAATTTTGGTTGAGACGACAACAAAAGTACCCATTAATTTCAAAAGCGGCTTTACTTATATTAATTCCTTTCCCTTCGACATATCTTTGTGAAACTGCATTTTCACAACTACAAATAATAAAAAACCAACATAGATCATGCCTTTCACAACATTCATTAGAAGCGAACTTGCGCATTGCAGTTTCAAATATTACACCAGACATCAATGTGCTATGCAAAAATATACAAGCCCACCCGTCGCATTAATAGCAATCAACATTTTTTTTGAATATTTTAGTATAGTTTTATAATTATTACCAATTTATTTACATTTATACATATTTAAATTTCAATACTATTATATAGTTTTTTCAAAAGTTAATTAAAAAACAATAATTTACTGTGCATTTTATTGATTTATCAATGTAAAAATAGTACATGCAATTTAAGTATATAATTGAGAAAAAATAATTTATGATTTTAATTGAGGGGGCCTTGACAGTTTTATATTAAAGTTAGGGGGCCCTGTGTCAAAAAATTTTGAGAAGCACTGTTCTATAATATGTTGTGTATGTATGAAGTCAATTTATAGTTTGTATTTAACAATAATACACACAACATATATATTATATTCATGTATAATGTATATATTTTATATGTATGTAAGATATCACAAAACATGAGTTTCACAATTTCAACCCAATCTTAGATAAATTTTGATAAAAAAATTGAGGCCTTAAAAAAAACCATGCCTAGGCCTTTCATAGCCCAGGCTGACACTGTTCCCCTCCTACTAACAACATACAAATAAACAAAAAAAACCATCAGCTAATAGCCTAAGTTGCCATTGAAAAAATAAATGTTGTTACTTTGCAGTGTAAAATTACCTTAAAAGGATGATACCAATATGAAATATCAACATTATTTTTTGACATTACCTGTGCTTAAGCGTTGGCTTTTATTTGATATTTTATTTTTCATGCGAGTTATGAGCATTTTTAATTTTTGATATTTCACATACCCATATCTTGCTTGACAATTACAATTTTGAAAAATCGGCAACCCTTAAGAACAGATTATATTATTAATTTATTACCTAAAAGTTTTATAATAGGTCAATTCACTCTAGTATCAAATTTAAAATACAGCATGTCCCATAAATGGAAGAGATATCGAAGAGACAAAATAAAGTTATTGAATGCTAAAAAAAAAATGTTTTTATTTTTAGAAAATGTATTTCGTCAAATTGTATTCTTTTAAATATTAATTCGTATTAAAAGATTGAATAGGTACAATCATTACATTTATCTAACATTTAATCGGTGAATAAAGATAAGTTAAATATTAAATATATCACATTATACTAGAGGTAGTCAACAATATTGTACTTACGATTTATGAAAACGTACCACGGTCCACGTCACGACCGTTTGGTGAGACACCAAAAATCAAAATGTTAAATATTATACAAAAAAAACCAGGAATTTTTATAGGTACTTCACATGGTTTTCTACATGATTTTAATTTAAAGTTAAATTTTATATTTTTTCATATCATTGAGAATATGAGTTATAATATCACGGTTATATATTACGGCAATACAATCAAATAATGACTAATTATACTACATTTAATGTGTTAAAGAAATAAAAAAATATATTGAAATAAATTAAGAATTGTAAACTAAAATAATCATAACTACACGTCCATCCTATGTAAAAATTGAATTATTGCCCTTCGATGGTGAGGAAGTGGAATTAGGACGGCTTGTTTTTAATAATATTGGGAGAACGGCGAGTCGCGAGTCCGCGCTCCAGTATGTATATATTATCTATCTTGATGCCTAAAATTCAGTAATTAGATATAATGCATTTAATATGATATTAGGATATAACTACCAACAATAGTGGAGAAGAAAACAGTGCAGCAGTTGTAGCAAAATCAGATTGTACTAATGTCAAAGAAAAAGTTGAAAATTGTATTCGAGTTTGGGCCACAAATTATAATGTATCTCGAAATTGTGCTAATGATGTCTTAGGTATGTTTAGAAATATAGGTGTTAATGTACCAAAAGATATTAGGATAATTCTCCACACACCTACTTTGCATCCCATTATAGATATTCAAAATGGACTAGGACTTTAAATGATTTGGAATATTGGAAAGCTACAGAATATAGAGCATTTTTGCTTTATACTGGTATTATTGTGCCATAAGAAAGGATTTTTATAATCATTTTTTGTTACTGTTTATTTCTATCCGTATCCTTTCTTCAGAAATCTGCTTTTCACATAACATTATTGCCAATGAACTGATTTTAAAATTTGTTGATAAATTTGCATTATTATATGGTCGTGAATATGTTAATTATAATGTGCATAGCTTAATACATTTGCCTTTTTATGTAAGATCTCAAAATCTTCCATTACATTTATTTAGTGCCTTTAAATACGAGAATTACCTTCAACAAATCAAAAAGTTTATGAAATGTGGTAGATATCCACTATCTGAGGTTCATAATCGTTTGTCAGAGTCTGAAGAACTTTCTTTAAGGGAAATAGATAGCAGCAGCAATAACATTATACTAAAATGTTTTACCATTGATGAATATGATTCCACTTTAACCATAGTTTATTACATACATATCACTTTAAAAAACTCAAATTACATTCTCAGCTCAACATCAACTAAAGATCAATATTTAGTTTTGGAAAATGGTGATATTGTAGCTATTCAATCAATTTATAAAAACTTTAACGATGATATTATAAAATTAACAGTCTAGGTACTATAATATTATGTACTATTATAATAAGTATGTATATTATACAAAAATATATTATTATATTTGGTTATTTTCGTTCAGATCGTTCTAAATTGAATGAATAAAAATGTAATGTTTAAACGTTTCCTTTAGATTCCAAAGAAAACAATTCTGTAACGTTTTATATAAACGTATTTAAAACGATTCTTATACGTAGAATCTAAGTTTGTGTAACATAATAAACACCAAATAAAAAAGTTTTAATTAGTGTTACAAAAAAACACGACAGAAACATAATAACGAACCATCACATAAATGAATTATTATTGTTTTGAAAAACACGGCATATTGTGTTCCTAAATTGTTTTTGGAACAAGAATGAAATTATTTTTGTAAACGTTTTATGGAAACATATTTTTAATGTATTGGTAACAATTATTTGTCCGGTGGGTGGCCATAACAGTGTGTATAGGTATATACATAATGGATTAGTGCTCTTTAAATGATACTGTAAACCGTTATAGGCACCTTTCATATTAGCAGCACCATCAAAAGAGCAACCAACAATTTTTGACATATCAATATTTAGTTAAAAAAATTCATTTGAAATTAAATTAAATTAGCCAATACCGGTAGAATCATAAGCAATAGTTAGTTGTAATCGACATAAAATAAATCACAATTTATTAAAATAAAATGTAGACACTGGCTTCAATTATTATAAATTATTATGATACGCATCTAATAACTTTCGTGTTATATTACATATAATGTAACATAACATATACATATTATGTTGACGCAAAGATTTTGCTAATTTTATCATTAACCACCCAAATATACTGTACACAAGCAATACGTTTATTTCGTTATCTGTAATAAAAGAGTTCAGAATTTCCAGAAATAGAACCATTTATTCCACTAATACTAATTCTATTCTGACCGTATCGCAGTTTGCAGGCAGCCAACCAATGACAAATTTATTAATAGTAAATAATAATATTGACATACTGTCAATTGGGAAGTCGAAATTGTACTGGTTTTATGTACTCTTATACCATATTAATATATTATTATTATACCTATATAGACACATAGTAATATGTTACCAGCTACTATATTGGTAATATTATTTACAATTATTAATAAATAAATAAAATTATTATGAGATCTAAAACAAAAATGTAATAAAATAATAAATCGACAAGTCAAGGGCCCCGAACCCCCGACTTGTCGAGACCTCGTCAGCAATCGCTGATCAGCAGTCCTGCCCAGTCCGAGCCTGCCTATTGAACAGCAGAGTGACATCCCCTTACAACCATTTTAAGGAATACAATTTATTGCACAAAATATTATAGTATTATAGTGTAAACTATTAAAACGAACCATGGGACGCCATCTGCCGATTATTTCATTATTATTCTAAACCAAAAATTTAATGATAATTAAAAACGCAAGATGGCTCACACGAGGAAAGTCTCAATAAATGAATATTCTGAGTTATTATAATAGGATTTTAAAACGAACTTCTTCAATGTAGCGTGAAAAATTAAAATAATATAATAGCAAGATACATATAAAACATTTTAAAATCATTAAAACAATACTATTAACATTAAAAAGTCATGTAAATAACAAAAAAAATCTCCTCTTAAACGAAAAGTGAATCATTCAAAGATATAATATACCATGTTTTAAACAACTCGCGATAATATGAGAGTAAGTATTAATTTCATAATTGTACTTACTCCTATTTTAATTCGCAATTAATCAATTTTTGGAAGCCACCAATTTATGGTGGCTTATAATAATAATAATTATTAAAGATAAGTAAAAAATTAAAAACGGCGCATGGGTACTTGCACCCGGGAGTACGAAAACATGGTCCCCTGGGCTGGTTTGTCGCATTTTACTATGTCCCCGAAAGCTTTGTAGCTCCTAGACTTATTTTCATCTTATAGAGAATTTTCCTGGCTGTCCGAATATATAGGTTTAATGCGTTGCCATCTTCCGGAACTTGGTCAAAAAAATTAAAAACCACGCGCCCGCCAGTACCTAGGCAGTACGAAAACATGGTCCCCTGGGCTGGTCTGTCGCATTTATATACGAGCACATAATGATGTAAGTGAATTTCATGGCGCCATCTCGTTGTTGACGGTAGTACAATTGTCGAGTGCCTTAAATATAATAAAACGCAACCGTGCACACAAGGCCTGTTATCACTAGTCGTCCGAGAAAATGGTAACCTAGCTATGGTCCCCCAACTTCACACTCGTCGAATTTAAAGGCCGCTCGGCCTACCCGTCGTCCTCACTACAATCGGCTCTCTACCAGCAACAAAATATTATCAATATAAATCAGTATTAGTTTATTAAGTTTTTAATGTATTTAGTTTTCATTAAAATGTCGTGCGATCAGGACTTATTATTGGCTGCCGCGGCGTTCATAGTCATTGAGAATTTATATGTTTAAAAAAACCGAAACCGCGGAGATTCTGGGTACGACCTATAGTCTTCAAAGTCGTGAAATGTACAACACAGTCATATTTTATCCGATTTAATATCAGATAATACTGATATATTAAATCTAGAATATAGATGCAATGGAGGTCTCAGAAACTTTTTTAGGATGTCACCTTCTCAGTTTAATGAATTATTAAACATGGTAATTACTACTTCCTAGTATCACGAAAAATGACACTAATTTTAGAAAAGCAATACCTGCTCAAGATCGATTGTCTATAACTTTGAGATTCTTGGCAACAGGCGACTCTTACCATTCACTATCATATTTATTTAAAATTTCAAAAGTAGTACCAGAAATATGTAAAGCAATTGTGGATGTTCTAAAGGAATATGATAAGGTAAGTAATAACAATAAATAATAAACAAAATTAAATACTAACACCAGTTTTTAATTTAACATCATAATTGTTAAACAACTAACAAATATAACAACATTTTTATAATCTTATATTTTGAAAATACCACTTGTATGAAAAATTAAGACACATCACTTTATTAATAATACAGAAATACAGAAGAAAATAATATCTGGTATTTTACAGGTACTCTGTAAAAAATAATATTAAAACATGTGACCTCTATATTATGTTAATAGAAAAAATAGTTTGAAGATAAAAATAAAAGTAATATTATTTAGCAATTATACCTAGTCTTTACTATACATTTCCCCTGCTTTTGAACTCTGTGGAGGCATAGTATAATCTATTTGTTGAGAATCAGGAGGAGCAAGTTCTAAAGATGAGGATGAACGTCAGGATGTAGAAAAAATATTATTTTCTGTTGATAACTGAATATTAAAACTCTGATGTTGAGTAGATGTAGGTGGAATTAACAAAAGCTGGACTGACAGTAAGAGGGTTAGAATTTGTATTAGGATTAAACTGATTTACAGGAGGATTGTCATACTTGCCAAGTTCAGCTCCCCATTTTTTAAGATGTTGTACAGTAGGGGAGACCGGGGACAAAAGTAACATTTTTCACTTAACTATAAATTAAAAAAAAACTATTTGTAATTTTCAGATAAAACTATTTCTATTTGATAGAACAAGTTAATACCTTTCAAATGATATCATAATATCTTCATAAATTTAATTTAAACCTTAAGATATTTAAAAAACAAAAAAAAAATAAAAATGTTACTTTCGACCCCTTGCAAGTACCGAAAGTAACACGTATTGGGTACAAAAGTAACATGTATGGTAATAGTATAATAAAATTATTATAAACAAAATCAATTACATTAGCAATTTGGTACATATTATATTCAAACAAAATAAAAACAATACAATTGTTTAACTGAAAACTAAAACTTAAAAATATAAAATATTAATACCAGACTTGTGCTGAAGTAATGTATATCAATATAAAATATTCATAAACAAAAAATATATATAATGTACCTAATATTCAGTCTTGACGGTAAGAACTTATAAGAAAAGTCAACAAAACAATATATTTAAAATAAAATTATAGTAACCAACTTTCATGTGCTAGAACTTTCAATTAAGACACTGTATCCATTGTAAATTAATACAAAATATTATTCATAAACAACAAAAATAATTATATATAATAGGTAGTCAGTCTCGACAGTAAAAATTTGTAAGAAAATTAACAAAACAATATATTTAAAATCAAATTATATTAACCAACTTTCATGAGCCAGAACTTTCAATTAAGGCACTAACCATTTTAAATTAATACAAAATATTATTTTTATCAGTCCAAGTTTTTGGTACTTTTAAATTTAGTTTCAGAGAAAAATCAAAAGCTAATTTTCTAATAGCTATAGGAGATAGCCCAAAATACATGTCTGCTGAGTTTTTAATATAATCAGCAAGTTGATTTTCTTGAAATTTGTTGAACACTTTATTATGTGCTCGATATCCAAACTCTGGTTTAGGACCACTTTTATTTTGATAAAGTTTCAATTTTTTTATATATCTACTTAGACTGACATGGCAAATATTTAAGCTTGCAGCTACTGACCGTATAGACTGATTTTCTTGTAAACAAATGTCTACTGCTTTTCTCATTTCACTGTCTGCAATTGTTCCTCTCTGGGTCATTCTTTTACGTGTACGTGGCATGTCTGTAAGCTATATTAGCAAAATACTCAAATAAATGAAAATGAATTCATAAGAAAAACATAGTAAAATAATATAAGCTAATGTTACTTCAGACCCCACAAAATGTGTTACTTTCAACCCCATACAGACATTTTTTCTTATGTAGATTAAAAAAGTATTAAACATACCTGATTCAACGTTTCTGACACTTGCAAAAGAAAAAGGACAACTTTTGGCAGATGTAAATGTATTAAGTGTTCTTCTAGTATTAAAATTGAATTTTAAAAAAAAGAAACTGTTAACAATTTTATTATCACTTTTGTATGGCGATATCAGTTTTTGTTCTTTTTGTGATAAGAAGAATGGGACTACGACAATACAAATATGTGCAAATATGCCCCGTATAATGGTGCAAATGATACACTACATACTGGTTTTAAATAATTATCATGGAATAAGAAATTGAGTATGTTACTTTCGTCCCGTGTTACTTTTGTCCCCGGTCTCCCCTAATTTTTGCATAATTAGTTGAAAGCTTACTAACTTTACACCCCACTTGCTCACCAAAAATGTGGTACTCATTTCTATTATTTCGTTCGTTGAATAGTTTTTTCATTATAGAGTAAGCTTCATTTACCTATAGAGTAAATAATTATTTTTAAAGTCATTTAGTAGGTATAAAACAAAAAAAATTCTTATAACATTTAGTTGATGTTTTACTAATTTCTTACCATTGAATCATCTTTATTTTTTTTTCTTGACGGAATTTGAATTTCATCAGCAGATTGTTTTTGTCCACCACTAGTTTCATTACTAGATTCTCTAGTTGTCATTGACAAATCTTCAGAAATGATGGAACTATTATTAATATTTGAAATCACACTCTCTGTCTCAACATCAATAATTTCTTCAGTATCATTATTTTCGTTCAACTAAAATGCAAAAAAAAGTGGGTAAGTGGATTTTGCTCTGCTGTACAGTAGGTTTCAAGTGGTTACTGTGTAAAAGATGGTATTAAATTTGAATTCAATGATATAATATCATTGTATAAGAAAAACGATTCTGAGCGAAGACGGTCAATCAGCCTATAATATCTTAAATTTTAAATTTAATATATTTTGCCAAAATTCCAACCTTAAATGCTTATTAAAAAAAACTGATTTTGCGTAAAAATTCTCGTTTTTTCTTAATTTTTATTTTGTTTTTCCGTGCGCTTAGGAATACTATTGGGAGTTATAAACTTTGACCTCCCAAAAGTACCAACTAGATTCACTTTCCCGTTGAACAAGATACTAAAGTTGAAAATCGAAGCATTATTACGACTAATCGTCTAATCTGGTACTAATCGTGTACACAGACACAAAAATAAAAAAACACACATCATTGTAAAACCAATACATTCATTGCTTCACTGAGAGTCTAAAAATTAATAATTTATTTAGGTTATGAAAAGAAAAAATAAATAGTCATAAAGTAAAATTTAAATAAATGTGTAGTAGGTATTAAAGCCATTAATATTTATATTTTTAGTAGGCATTAATGTCTACAACTTAACATTTTAAGTGAAGTTACTTCGGACGTGTACCAGTTGCCCCCAAAAGTACCCTTTTTAATACAAATAAAGTAAAATAGTATAAAATTATAGAAACAAATTTTGATATTTGAAATTATGTATGATATTGTTTTTTGTAATAAATAATAAATATAATATATTACACAAATAATATGGATAAATTGAAAATTGTAGCCTAATTGGTGCAAGGCGAGGATTTTATTGTATTCATACCTATTTATTTTGTTAGCTATATATTTTAAAATATGAAATAATAGTGTTCGCTCCGCAAACAAATTTATATTCTCGCTTCCGCGCCAACAGCAATTCAGCTGGCTGTCTGGTGTGTGCATGTGTGTGTGTGATTCACGACAACGAATTGGGGAGTGCGCGTTTTGTCCCACCGTCAGATTGTGACATTGTGTTATCTTACTGATAGTGGCCATGTGCGTATTCCAACGGTCACATTTTCATATTATTATTTTTTCATGTACTATTCAATGTTTTTCGTAATTCATAAAGTTGTGTATCGCTTTCAGTGCCACCGAAAGTCTGTATTTCGTCGTATTAAATGTTTAAGGTGGTACTGATCGCATTTTCGTGAGTTATGCGTTTTTTCATTGGTCATTCAAATATTCATTCGTTTTCGTAAAAGCATCATATTCAACTCAATACGTTTCTTTTCTTTTTTTTTCCTTCTTTCGTTTTTTTGCCTCTCGAGCTGTTCGGTCGACGTCAACTGCCAGCCAGAGCACATTTTTCATTTCGTTAAAATTCATTCGTTTTTCGCTGAAGAAACATACATTCATCCAATACATATTCTATCATCTAGTACTCGTCTTCTGTGAATTTACTTCTGTAAGTATCGTTCAGTCATTTGATCTGTTCAATCTTTTAATATTATTCCCCTATTCAGGGCGTACCACAAGATACTTACAGAAGCACGTGAATTTTGTGTCGTTGTCAAGTACATGTGTTCAGTGATTTATTCGTTTGAATTGGTGGCTCGTTAGTCGTACGTTCTCGGGGTTGCCGCACATTTAATTATTATAATATTGTATTTTTTATTGTGCAAATGTGCGCATCCTGAGACGGTAGCGTTTGGTTTGAAGCCGCTAACGGACACCAGTTCTCCAGGTAATCAGCTGACGAGCTGTTTTAGTTTATTATTCAATATAATTATTATTTTTTTTTTTTGTGTGCTAATCAAGCACTTTAAGATTATTATTATTACTATATATTTATTCAGCTGGTGGGTGCCAAATAGGCATTCCACACTTGTTATTATTATTTATTTTATTGTACTAAACCAAAGTACCTAACATTATTAAAAATCAATAAATTCAATTATTTGTATCAATATCATTTGGATTATCTATATTAATTCCTTTTGTTAAGTTATAAGGTTGTTAGTGCAATATTTATATTTAACTAACGCCTAGTCGTGAAGGCACCCTTAACGTTTATTATTATATTTATTTTTGTTAAGAGCCGAACGCGACAAATAGTATAATATGTATATATTACGTAAAAATTACATATAATATATAATAATTACTTCTATATAAATAAACATTAGATGCGGTTCGTTGGTATATAAGCTCATTGTTTGAGGACGGTTCATTTTTATAATTGCCTCATTATAAAATAATTTAAAAAATTAAGTAAAAATTTAGAGCAAACTTCGTTTAATAATTTTCCCAGGGTGGCACGAAAAAGTTCGCTGGTTGCTACAGAGGTGAGAAATGAATTTAGGGAATAATTTTTATCAAGCGAAGGACGGGTATCCTGGCAGTATGCAAATACATATATGACTAATTATTTTTATGATTATTCAATTTTATTGCAAAAAAAATATTATTTATTATTTTAACGATCCGCGGTCTATCTATTTATTGAATATGATATTTGATTATATTGATTACAGTTAAATATTATTATGATTATACGCTAACATTATTTGTAAAATAAAAATAATAAGTACATACCTCTGTATTCACCGTAGTTCTCGGTTTGTTCCTATCTAACAGGAATTCCTTGCTCTTAAATGCAAACCATTTTCCATCATATGTCGAAGCCCCACTTCCAGATTTGGTATTTGCAATTTTTTCTTCTCTAACTCTCTTGGACTCTCTAGAAAAATGGCTTGTAAGGTTTTTAATCTTTCTTTCAACTTCGTTCTTCTCTACATTTAACGAATTGGCGATCTCGTTCCAAGCGTCGTGTCGTTTTTCTCGAAGTTTATACTCAGATAATTTACAATCCCATAACACAGGATGTAAACGATAGGATTCGATAAGTTGCAGAGTTTTATCTTGACTCCACTCCATGTTTGATATTTAAATGCAAATTAATTTACCTTAACACTAGGTATAAGTGTTTAACTGCGACTTAAGTTAACGAATAATGATCACCTTGCAAGTTGGGAGTTGCAATTAAGTCTAGGCAGTCTAGACGTCTCGTAGGTACATTAACGTTGTGATAGGTGACTTCCTGCTTATATTTACAATAATATGTCTATATTTGTTAATTTAAAAATAAAATTCAATATTGGACGGTCTTAATAATAATTTTAATTAAATATGAATAGTTCTACGAAAAGTTAGAAATAACATTTTATTCGAGTCTCTTGGGCACGAATCCTCGCAATAGCCAATATTGTAGTTATGTCTAAGTATTGACTTTCTTAGAATTAAAATACTTAAATTAGTCATTAAATAATATTATATACTATATTATAATATATTATACCTTTCACAAAATGTCCATTATAATCTTTCATAATTCATTATTAAGAAAAACATTTAGGTATGATTATAAATACAGGTATGGTATGGTACAGGTATGATTATAAATACAATAATTTTCAGTATCATTTTAAAAATGTAATAATCCATATTATGCTTATGATAGTAATAATAATAAATTTGTACTTCCCGGTTCATCAAGTCAGTCTGAGAACCTACGACTCGAAAAAAACTATTTTTCAAACAATATACATTAAACCAAAAATTTCAGTTAAAAAACTTTGAAATATTTGCAAAACACGTACCTCGGTAGATTTTCAAACAAATTAAATTATATTTAGATCAAAATTAATTATAGTAGTAACTATATTAAAAGATCAGTTTTTAATAATTAGGGAATATCATTTGAAATAAATCACAGTAGCATTTTGTATAAAAAATCATTATTTGGCTGATCGGCCAACGTCCCCACGCGGCTTTCTTTGATGTTTACCGATAACCGTCGGGAACCCGCGGCTTCGACCGATCGACTACAAAAGCCACACGGCGTCGCGTCCACACCAAAATATTGAAGCTGAGCGGCCAAGCCGCCCGCCAGTGGGGACGCACCTTAACACGGCCGCAATATTTCTTGTCTTTTATCGAACGCTGCCGCAGCAGTATTTAAGCTCTATTCACACTAGCGGTCTCGGTTCGGTCCGGTCACGGTCAAGTCACGGTCAAGGATTATGATGTAGAGTTCTCACTGCCGATCATATAGCAATCAATTTTATTTTATTTTTAGAAGTCTATATTTATATTTATTTATATTTTTATGTTTAATTAATAAATAATATTCTCTAGTAAGTAAGTCTAGTACTCGTATATACGTAGTCTGACAGTCTGGTGTTTCATTAAATCCTGTCGTGATGGCATTTTCAAAGTATAATTTGATGAAAATTGCATTGATTCTCGACGAAGAAGAAGAAATGAGACAAAATAAACGAAGTAGACGATTTTGGGTTCACCCATTGGTCCGGACACGCGAGGAAGAAGGAGAATATACAACACTTTATCCCCAGTTAGTGAATGATGATGTAAAATTTTACAAATATTTCCGTATGTCCCATGAAGAATACATGAATATACTGTCGAAAATTGAAATTGATTTGAGAAAAGTGGACACACAATTTCGGAAAGCTATTTCTCCCACAGAAAAACTATCTGTCTGCTTACGGTAAGCGAAATCCTAAATTTTTATATTTTCGTGTGTTTTTTAAAATGTTCTCTTGTAATCAAAGTATAACACTTATAATTAATTTTAGTTAAAATATAATATATAAAAAGACGAACATACTTTGCGTAATGAGTAGGATAATGAATGATTTTAGAACACCAAATAGCCATTTTCACAATTAAAGTCAAAGTATTTGAGTAAATGTGTTTAAATAGTAAATACTCTCTTAGTGTTTAGAATACTTTTTAAATACGTAATATAGTAGGTATATTATTTTAAATTTGAAACCAATTGAATACATTTCGGAAAAACGATTTTAGGCTAAAATTTATCTCAATAAATTGATCTCAACACTGATAATTACTCAAAAAAGTAATCATATACACACACATAGAAAAAGCACACGTCATTGTAAAACCAATAAGTTTTTCGTTTGACTCAAAATTTAGAACACAAATAATAATGTAAAAAAAAAAATATAACATATGAAAAAAAAATGAAGCATTTATTTTGGATCATAATAAATAATACACTTATTTTAAATTGATATAAACTTTTTAAATGACTAGTATTTTGATTACATTTTAATTGACATTAATTGTTCTATACATCTGGATTATAGTTACTAATGTAAGAATGAACACTATCAGCAGAAGAAGGTCGAGAGTAGGAAGTAGATGGGTTGCTTGTTTCTTCGTAATAAGGATTGATCTGGGGCCCAGTCGTATGTGAGGAAACAAATTGCTGTTGAGTGTTTGGTGTTAAATTGAAAACGTGTTCTTCAGTGGTCTGTGGAAATGATGTTAAACTATGGTGTCTGTATTGAGTTTTTTGTCCGTACCATTGCTGACTCTGAGGCTGTTCTTCACCAACATACTTTCCTTCTATATCACTTACAATGTTAAATACTTTCCGTTTCACTAACAACTTATCTGCATCACAAAATTTCTTAACTGTCCTTTTCATTGTATCAAAAAAAAGATCAATCTCATCTACTTCTTTTTGTTTTTTTTCTTCATTTATTAAATGCTTCATTAGAGTACTACTAGCCGTCTCTGGTTGGTATGTTTTTCTTTTCGTGCCCTGAGGAGATTTCCAGGCTCTATGGTTTTCATTTGTGGTTGGAGAGTCCATTTTTTTAAATGCAACATGAGGTGTTTGCTCGTTCGATTCCTGCAATATCTCTTCAGTATCATCTATTGTGTCTTCTAAACTTACAATGGAAGATATTCTTTCTTTATCTTTCATGTGGGGATGAAGAAATTGCATTTGTTCGCTATACTTCCAAGTGGGTTGCGACCCACCGGGATCACCTGTTTTAGGCTTTTGGTTGCGCAAATACTTCCTGTATTGAGAGCGTAGAGATTCCCAACGTTGCTTGCATTTTGCGGCATCTAGAACGACCAATTAATGATTGATAAAAAATGTAAACCAAAATAAATAAAAATTAATATTGTCTAGTGGTTCTTTTAATACAGAAAACGGAGAGCATAATATGTCAGATTAGATTTTCTTATTAAATACCTAATATATTTATATTTAATATTTATAGGTATTAGTTAGTAATCGTATAGTTTAAGCCTTAAAGTTAACTAAAATTTTGTAATATTATATTATTTTAATAAAATTATGTTAAATTATAGTGTACATAGACACAAAAAAACACACATCATTGTAAAGTCAATACATTTATCATTTCTCGTTCAAAATCTAAAAAATATTTTTATAAAATAATTTTTTTCAGATACCTAGGAACTGGTGATTCTTTTCAGACAATTGCATTTAGTTTTCGTATGGGCCATTCAACAGTTCATTCAATTGTTCACGATGTATGTAAATCAATAATTAAACAATTATTTGCTCAATGCATTCCAACACCTGACAAAAAGCAGTGGGAAGAAATTGCTAATAGATTTTCGTCCTTATGGAATTTCCCGAATTGCATTGGGGCCTTGGACGGTAAACACGTTCAAATAACTGCTCCTGCGAATAGTGGGTCTAACTATTTCAACTACAAAAGAACATTTTCTGTAGTTCTACTGGCACTTGTAGATGCTGATTATAGATTTATTGCTGTGGACATAGGGTCTTATGGGAAAAACAGCGATGGAGGTATTTTCTCTAATTCAAAACTAGGGAATGCTTTAAACAATGGTACTTTGGATGTTCCTGGAAGTAAACAACTGCCTGGGTCCCATATTTCTACGCCACATGTTATTATCGCAGATTCGGCTTTCCCACTCAAAACATATATGATGAGACCATACCCTCAATATCGACATGATTTAACCGTAGATAGAAAAATGTATAATTACAGACATTGCCGCGGCCGACGCGTTGTTGAAAATGGTTTTGGCATTTTGGCCCAACGGTTTCGAATTTATTTTAAAACAATAACTTCCAAACCTGGTTACATAGAAAACATAATTCTAGTAACCTGTATTTTGCACAATTATTTACGGAATAATAGAATGTCATTAATAGAAAATAATTCTCATGGTGAGCTAGATCAAACTACCATTTTGAATGATTTACCATCTATTGGTATTAATGCCCAAACTGCAGCATTCAATGTAAGAGAAAAGTTTACGAACTATTTTAACTCAAATGAAGGATCAGTACCCTGGCAATACGGATGCATTTGAAAATAAAAGTGTATTTACATAATGTATGTATCATTAAGAACTTAAGAAATAATATTCGATTCGGTTTTTTATATTTTTTTTATAAATTGTTACTATTGTTACTACTTAATTGTTATATTACCACTATTTAAAAAAATCAAAAATCTATGTTTTTTTTATAAGCGTAGAAAGTTAGTAAAAACTTAATAATATACTTTATAACATGTACTCTCTAAAATCGATTTTGTAATTATGCTTTCGAGACTTTGGATGTATAGTGTATATTATATTATGCATTAATTAAAATATCAATTTATAATAAATCAAATCTAAATAGCTTACTCGCCTTGTTGTAGTTTTTCCCCAATTTCTTTCCATAAATTGAATTTATAAGTTGCATCACAATACTTTTTATGTGAAAAGTCATATAAAACATTATTCTCACGTACAAATTCAATTAGAATTTCGTCGTCCATTTCACAAATTTTACAAGAAATAGAAATAAAAAATATGACCGTGATTAGCGCGGTTTCAATTCAGACTAGGCGGTCTCGACCAGAAATCTCGTGACTGCCGCGGTCTGGATCGTGCATCGACCGGTCGAGATTTGATCGGACCTGACCGTGACTTGACCGTGACCGATAGTGTGTACGATTCCGTTGGATTACGTACTACCGATGTTGACCTGACCGTGACTTGACCGTGACCGGACCGAACCGAGACCGCTAGTGTGAATAGAGCTTAAAACTGAGCCGCGACGTCGACGGTCAACTCCATTTGTCGAAATAATATTATATATCTATATTATTATTAAAAATAGCACCGCTGCGTTCTTCGACATCGGCGTCGCCGTCGCCGTCGCCGTCGTCGTCAATCGTCATTCGGGAAAAAATAATTAATACACACTAAAAATAGCTACGCAAAATCCAAATATACCAACATTGATTAATGATTATAAATAGTATTAAATACGAGTAGTATTTTAGTATTTATAATCAATAAATAATGATACCAATGAAATCACGAGATCCTACTAAACATAGTAAATAATAAATATTCACATATTATAAAAGTCGAAACCGTGCATCGAAAACCGATGATATAATAGTTAATAGTTTAATACACCCATAAAAATCCACATAACATTTGTCGACTATGTGTTGACCGTGGCTCTCAACGTTTCAAAAAATGTTTTTAATTTAAATAATATTTTATACTACATAATGGTTATGATAAATTGGCCCATGAAAAAGCCAAGGGGGGGGGGCAGATGCCCCTACTTGCCCCCCCCTGCGGACGCCCTTGTGTGTAGGTAGGTCAAGCGATATACAGGTGTCAACGTTATTATACCTAAGTCATTAAATGAAAATGAACAATTTTGTGAAAAAAATAGCTTTGAACGTTAATTTTTCGTTTATTAATTTAATAATTAAATACATTTACATGTAATTACTTTTTTAGTATAGTTTAACAGGGACGGATTGGCAGAATTTTTCGGCCCGGGAAAATTATTTAGACCGGCCCTCTTCACTATAATATCTAATGTTTTACATACTATTACTCGTGTTATTATAGATGGTTCAACACCCCCTCCCCCCCCCCCACCATATAAAGTTTTAAAAACTACAATTTTGTTTACTGACTTATATTTATTAAAATAAAATTTGCACATACATAATATAACAAAATAATTTAATATGAGAGCTCTTTATTGAGTAATGCACTTTTTTTTAAAACTTATTAATGATATTTTCTGTGTCAATATAATTTAACATTTTTTTCTCTACTGCCATTAGCATAAAATCTTCTAAATATGAATCAGATAATGTGCTTCTCAATCTTGTCTTAATACATTTAAGTATAGTGAATGATCTCTCACAAGCTACCTATAACAAAGAAAAGAATAATCTTATAATATTTTATGTTAAACCTTCAGGAAAAATGATCTTACTTGTGTCGTTGGCAAAGTAAGTAAAAATTTGTAAGCTAAAGTCAGTGTGCTATAAGCATTACTATGAAGATTATATTTCATAAGTAGTGTATAACAACAGATAGCACAATTCTTACAGGTTGACAGTGTTGTGCAATTATTGTATTTCTTTAAATTGTCTTCGTCATCATCATCATCATTATCTTAATCATCAATGTGATTCAAGGTATAGGACTCTGAAATGTTTATTTTTAATGACTCCCAGTTATTAGAAAAATGTATTAATTTTGTTCTTAATTTATCAGCAGTAACTTCTGAATCAAAATTTTATTAATTTTGAGACGAGAACATCAAGAGATTCAGCTGGAAGACCATTTTTAATGTCATTAAAGTTGCTTGGAGATAGACAAGATAAATCCGCATATATTTTTGAATTTGACAAAAATCGTTTTTCAAAACTATTTATTACACCATCTATGACAACATTGTAAACTTCAACAACAAAATTCTTATATGAATCAATTATTGGCTCATCTTCTGCTCTATCATCGAATTGCATTTTCTTTTTTCTTAACCTTAATGTGGGTAATTTGCTTTCAATAATAAAGTCAATATCGCTATTTTCTTCTTGGTTTTTTCGTCCAATTTGATATTTGCTGTGTTAATAAAATTATCAACACACTTTTTTAGGCCAGCTTCATCTCTCCTTAATAATTTTAATTGTTTTACTGTGTTTTCAACCATAACGTATGCTTTTTGAATATCCATACCCGATATCTACAAATATTTTGACAGTGGAGTTGTTATTTCAAATATTCTCATGTACAAAAATGCAGTCAATAATGTTGAGTACTTTAACAATGATTCCTTAAAATGTGTGGCTTTAGATCTTACATCTGGAGTAAATTGAACTGAATCCTCAATAGCATGTAGTGAAATTAAGACTTCAACATATAAAGCATTCTGTGAATTATTCGGTGTTCCAAATATTCTTCGAAGAGACAAGTCTTTGGACCACCATCTAGTGTCACCTATAGTTCGTAGCCTTTTTTTTTATTATCTTGATTGTTAATCATCCAAACATTCATACGTTTATGGGACTCCTTAAAAAAAACATCCAAACTGTTCATTAAACTAAACACAGTTGCTGCAGATATTGGTGTTTTCGTAACATCTGATATAACCAAGTTCAAAACATGGCTATAACACCAGACGTGCATTTGCCCAGGTGAAGCTTTACCTAACCATGACGAAAACCCATTGTACTGACCTTGCATGGAGGCCGCCCCATCTGTGGCGTTAGCCATACAGTTTTCGATGTTTAAATTATTATTGTATAGAACTTAAGAGTTCAAAAATACCTTTTCCAGAACTGTCTATACAATTAACTACAGCAATTAGTCGTTAATGAATACCATTTTTATTGACGTACCTTATTACGACTGAACATTGATCCTTGACAGAAATATCTTGAGTGGTATCAAGTTCAACAGCAAACATTCCTTGCTTCTTGTACTTCTTGTGCAATTCATGTCTTAATTTCTTGGCCTATACACTCAATAACCATATTAATCGTTGTTTTTGATATTAGTGTAAACAGTCCACCACGATTTTTGTTTCCAGAATCATGAGACACTTTACTCTTTTTAATAAGGAAATCTAAGTGCTCATTTAGAACAACATCATATTTTTTTAATAATAGAATGATTTCTAAAAAATTACCATGATCTAAAGAAAGGTCTTCAAGAGTATAAGCTGCTTCATTTTTATTACCACGATAACTTAGCCCTCGCTTCAATATAAGCTTGACAACATCAATCACCCGTTCTAGAACTTGTCTGTTTTTCTTTATCATTTCCTTTCTTTTATTCATCTGATTAGAAAAAAGTGAAAATTCTATATTTTTTTTATTGTGGTTCAAAAATAAATAGTATTACCTCAATACTTGTATTATGAATTTGACTGTTTTCATGTTCATTTATGCGTTGATGAACATGCGTCCATGTTGACATTACCGACATAAAAGTATTATTTTCATTACTAAAAGCCGAACATACAGTACAAAAAAGTGCTTCCCAATTATATGACAGCCAGAAACGTTGTGTTTTATCATCTTTAAAAAAAACCTTTTTTGAAACAAATGGATTTTGTATGCCTGGTTGGCGAGGGTGGAACTCAATAAAGCTATCCAAAACAAGGACTCCAGGTTTTTTAAACATTGATAAATCCAATTCTTTTTTGCCTATGTTTTCCTAAAATTTTAACATAAATATTTATATTTCAATAAATAAAATATTGAGTTAAAAAAAAGCAATTTTAATACACATTATCATTTAGGTATATGATGCAAAAAAAAGTAAAAGTTTTATCTTTGTTATTAGGTACTATTATTTTTTTGTTAATTTGTTATTCCTATCTAAAATAAAAGCATGAAACATATAAAATATAAAAAAACATGAAATACTTACAAGTCACAAAGAAAAGTTGGGTTATACTATAGCTGTCAGTAGGCGTTTCTTGATCTTTAGTGAACAGCAACAAATCATAATACCACAGTGTTGGTGTATAAATAGAATCTAGAGAAGAGCCACTACGTTGGCTTTCCAACACTTTTTTCATTTCTTTTCTAAAGTAAATTATAATATTTTAAATATAAGTATTATTCACTAATAAAAAATTAATAATAAAATACGAAATTTGATGGTTTTGAAATAGATTTTTTTCAAAACATTTTTTAAAAATCAAACATTTTCAATTTTGATATTTTGGAAAAATTAAAAGTAAAATATATTTGTTTTGCTAACGGGTTCCCCAGAAATCGTAATCGAATAATATTATCATAGAGTAACTATAGAGAAAAAGGGCATAAATGCAGTTTAGCTCCCAAGCGATTTTTTAGAATTTTTTTTTTTCAAAATGTGTAAACACACAAAAACTTGTTAATTAACAAAAATATTTTAGAAAATCCATTGTAACAAGTAGGTATTTTACCTGAAAGAACCACGCAAACTTTGGATTTTTTTCACTACAAAATCTCTGTTGACGTCAGGAAAAACTGGCTTACACATATTAACTAGCTGGTCGTACGCTTCATTACGTAAATGTTTGTTGCTGTATTCTTTAAATTTACTTTTCCATAGACATGGAAATGTTCTATACATTCTTAAAAACTCTATCAAGAACTCTTTAGTCCAACATCGAACATCAGACATAATAAAGGTTTCTTCAGTACCTACTTGCTAGTTGCTACCTATTAGGTATTACACCTATATTATTTATTTTTAATGTATATTAATTGAATAATTATAATAAATATATATATATTATATATTAAATTATATGTACTGTACTTACTTAAAAAATATTGTTTTGAAAAATGGCGGTATTATTGAATATTTCGGTAGTGATTGAATGGCGCGTCGTCACAAAATACAAATAAAAATGATTAAACGATTAACCACGCGCAAGAATGTGCATAAACATTTCAAGTTTTGAACACGTTCAATCCTGCAAGACGTTCACTCGGGCGAATCGTTTAGACGAAAACTCTTTCCCGCGTGAAAGCCCTCGCGCCATTCAATCGTGCAGTCAAAACTCAACGTGTAAAGGCCGCTTAAGTCTGAACTCAAACATTGCAGGTTATCTGTAGCGATACGGCTGTAATGAGACGGTTGTCGAGGTAAACTATTTATGTGTTGTCTAATTAAATCTCTTACAGGGGCATCAATAGCATGAGGTATATTTAAATGTTTTCCACGGTTATCCCTAGGCGTCATAATACCTAATTTAATTTTATCTTGTAGCGTCATAACACGTCTTCTCGTACGTAATACAAAACGTATTTAAAAGAGTATTTTTGCATACCTGTAAATCATCTATGTAATATTTAAATGATCAAAATCGTCGTGATGTAGCATCTGTTTTTCCTGGTCGTCTTCTCACAGGAGCATTTACTTTTATACACTTATACAAAAAAGCTGATTGTTCATCATACGTTAACTTATAAAATTCGTCAAATAATAAAAGTTTTCTTGCTAAAGTCATTGTTGCACAACCTTGCCAAGGACATGAACTCTGGTCACAAACTTGGTCCTAAAATTTTTAAAAATGTGTATAAAATATTTTTCAACATTATGTTTATTTTACTACATTCATAACATTTTTACTAACCAAGGTTGGAGGTGTTGTAGCTGGTACAAGTTTTTTACATTTTTCCAATCTGTCAAATTGATTTTCCGTTTTCGTCCATCACTTAAACGGTTAACATCACTAGTAGATAAATTATTTAGACTTGTCATAGTTAAATTGGTAACGCAATCATGATATTTGCACGTCTCGCGTCGCGTTGACTTACTGTGAATAGTAAACGCTTAACGCACATAGCACGTTTTAATAGTCAACTAATCGCCGGTTTCGAAGTATATACACGATGATTGTGTACGATAAAAACATTCTGGGAATTTTTCGATTCTTAAAATATATCGAGATTGCTTCATAGCATTATTCCGCAAAATAATGATAATTGAAAAAACTGTTACATAGCACGTTATTCCCGCCCACCCTTCAATTATTCTTTTTTGTTTTTAAATTTGAATTATTCTAAAATATATTTTATTATATTTTAGTGTTTCAAAAATGAGGTCCTATCTAAATGTTGGTGAAATTTGTAATGTATTATCTGAAGAAATCCCGTCCGATGATAATAGTATAACTTCTTCTAATGATTCTGATAATGATGATGATTATATACCACCTTCTGGTGAATTAAAAACGAAGCCTATTCTATATTTGGAATCTACTGACGATGAAAGTGACGATAAAAATTCAGAAATTTTAAACTTAGACGATAGAAATATTATTAATTGTTAATTATTAACATAATTGAATAACGAAAATGTGTCGCTGAATTTTGATTTTGACTTTTTACCTAGTACATCTTCAGATCTAAATAATGATAATCAGTCCAACTCTGAATCTACACCATTACGTATTGTAAATATTGAAAGAGTTGACACCGAGATTGAAACTCAACCGACTGAGCAAGATGATTTTCAATTTATACCTCCAACGTGGTAAAAAAAAATGATTATTATTTTTGATTATTCTCCATTTACAAGTCCAGAAGGCCCTACAAGATTAATAAATGATTTATCAATGTGTACACCGACAACCATTTTTAAATGTTTATTTACTAAAAAAATCGTTGACCAAATAGTCGATCATACTAATTTATATGCATTTCAAAAACGATTGAAAATAGGAAAAGCTTTCATGCGAACAAATATGTCTGAAATAAAATGTTTTATTGGAATGCAACTTCTAATGGGTATCAAGAAGCAATGCAGTTATAGAGACTATTGGTCATCATCTCCCGATTTGCATGATTCATATATAAGTTGTTTAATGCCTGTAAATCGCTTCGGTTGGTTATTATCGTACATACATTTAAATGATAATTCGCTTATTCCGAAAAAAATCAACCTGGGTATGATAAATTATTCAAAATTAGGCCGTTTATACAGACTCTTTTAAATAACTTTCAAAGGGCATATAATTCTTCCAAAATAATTGCAATTGACGAAAGTATGGTCAAATTCACAGGTCGAAATTCTAACAAACAATATATGCCAAAAAACCGATAAAGAGGGGATTTAAAATTTGGTGTTTGGTTGACAAGCAAGGATATTTATGGAATTTTGAAATTTATACTGGAAAAGTTGGCGAAAAGGCTGAAAAACAATTGGGTGCTCGAGTAGTTAAACAACTATCGTAAACTTTACAAAAAAAAAAAATCATTGTTTATTCTTCGACAACTATTTTACCAGCTACCCACTAATGACATATCTAAAATCAATCAATATAAATGCATGTGGAACAGTCAATCTTACAAGAAAATGTTTACCAGCTTTGAAAAATGATAAGCATTTAACATTGGGAGAATACGATTGGTCTATAGATGACAAATCTACATCGATTGTTAAGTGGCGTGACAAAAGAATAGTGAGGTTGTTGTCAAATTTTCATAATCCAATGGAAACCACACAAGTTCAAAGACGATCTCAAGATGGAACAACTACAATGGTATCATGTCCTATAGTATTGAGTGAATACATCAAACATATGAATTGCGTAGATAAATTTGACCAGACAAAGAAATCCTGTCAGATAGATCGAAAAGCTAAAAAATGGTAGCACAGACTTTTTTTCCATTTTATCGATGCAGCAGTAGTCAACTCTCACGTTCTATATAAGTTACAATCAGGTAAAAATATAGTTATCTTTGTTTATTTGCAAATTATTGTTATAGGTTTTATTTGTTATCATTTTATAAAACACTTTGTTTAACATTTAGATATGAATATAACGATGAAGAATTTTCGTCGTGAAATATCTAACGATTTGGTTTCAAAAACGTTGGTCGAAAAGCGATCTATTCAAAACGTTTCAAAAATACAAACAGTAGCTGTAAAAAAACATAAGCCACATGTAAATTCTATGATTATATTTGAACAAGCCGCTCATCAACCGAAGAGGGGAACAAGGAGGAGATGTGCAGGATGCAGTACTAAAGAAAAGGAAATTAGAACGGAATGGGTATGTTCAGTATGCACTATTCCTCTGTGTTCAGCAAAACAAAAAAAATTGTTTTGCATTATATCATAGTTCAGTATAATAGCACATTTTTCTTGTTTTTAATTTTTTTAAATTAAGTTATTAATGTAATTTTAATTTCATGTTATAATATATGTAGAACAGGCATGTCAAACACGCGGCTTATTTTTGTGTGGCCCTCGGCTGCCAATATTAATGGAAAAAATATTTATTTATTTTTAATAATATTATTTGTGTCACGACTGGTCAGAATGTCAGAATGGTTTATTTGGTATACATTATTGTACTGTCTTATCTTCTGTTAAACTATTATCGAATAGGGATTATTGATGGTTTATATATATTTATATCTATATACATAATAGATTAATAAATTACACCGTCAGTTTGCGACACGCGTGCCTCTTCCACTGTTCACATCTTTACGACTAGTCGTTCGATAACCACCGTGTGTTCGAGTTTAAATTTTGTTACGTGTATTCTACTGTAAATTTAATCTTTAAAAATGTCTCTATCAAAACCAAGTGGTAGTAATAAACGAAAAATTACAGATGAACATCGTCAGTTTCAAGAAAATTGGGAATTACAATATATTTGCAGTGAAATCAATAATAAAATACTTTGCTTAATATGTAAAAGTGTTATTAGTGTTCCAAAGTTGTACAACATTAAGCGACATTATGAACAATATAAGTCAAAATACGACCAGTATGAAGGGTTATTGAGGGAAGAAAAACTGAAAGAGTTTATATGCGGGTATAAAAAACAACAGATAATGTTTACTAAAATACCACAAGAAAATGAAGCTGCAGTAAAGGTTAGTTACGTGTTATCAGAGTTAATTGCCAAACATTCGAAACCGTTCACTGAAAGTGATTTTATAAAAACGTGTTTGATTAAAACTGCTGAAATTATTTGTCCCGGAAATCTAAAAGCTTTTCAAAACATTTCATTAACACGAAATACGGTTGCTGAAAGAATAACTGAACTAGCTTGCAATTTGAATAATCAAATTAAAATTAAAATACCTACATTTGAGTATTTTTCAATCGCTTGTGATGAAAGTACCGATATTGGTGGCACAGCTCAGTTAGCTGTGTTTTTTCGTGCTTGCGATATGGAATTTAATATTTTTGAAGAGTTATTGGATATTATACCTATGTTTGATACTACTACAGGAGAGGATGTATTCGTTTCTGTTTTTGAACTCTTGAAAAAATATGATTTACCTTTGGAAAAGTTGTCATCTGTAGCTACAGATGGAGCTCCTTCTATGACGGGGAAAAATAAAGGATTCGTTGAAAGGTTGCAAAAAAAATCGAATGAATATGTTGAGCATAAATTTCATAGAACACATTGTATTATACATCAAGAGGTGTTATGTACAAAAGTTATTAATGTGGCACATGTTATAAGACCTGTAAAACAAATGGTCAATTTTAAAGGATCCCGTGGTTTGAACCAAAGACAATTTTCGATTTTTTTAAACGATTTAGAAAGCGAGTATTCAGGTTTACCATACTTTACAGAAGTACGATGGTTATCGTGTTCCACTGTATTGGAAAGATTCTGGAAGTTAAGAGATACCATACAAATATTTTTAGAGTCTAAAGAACAAGACGTCAGCGTTTTATCGGATCCAATGTGGTTACAAGACCTATCCTTTATGGTCGATATAACAAAGCATTTATCGAATTTAAATTTAAAATTACAAGGGAAAAATCAAATTATAACAGCCATTAATGACCATGTTAAGGCTTTCAAAATATGTAAATTAGATCTATTTAAAACACAATTACAAAACGAAGACTTAACGCATTTCCCAGCATGCATGACGTATACAAAAATTAATAATGATCCAATTTCCTATAAAAAATATTCAGAAAAAATTATGTGTTTGAAGACTGAATTCGAAAATAGGTTTCAAGATTTCCAATATTTAGAAAATGATTTTGCCTTATTTACCTCTCCTTTTTCAATAGACGCAGTAAATGTTTCAACACATATACAAATGGAACTGATCGAGATTCAAAATGATTCAAATTTAAAAAATAAATTCAATGATGTTGGTGTTCCTGATTTTTACAGTTTTGTGCCAACACGATATGTAGAAATTCGTAGATTTGCTAGTAAAATTATTTCTATGTTTAGTAGTACTTATCAATGCGAGCAACTTTTTTCATTAATGAACAGTAATAAATCACCCGTTAGATCCAGATTAAACGACACACATCTAAATGCAGTATTAAAAGTGGCTTCGACAAATAATATTTCTCCCGAAATTGAAAAGTTGGTGGGAGAAAAAAGATGTCAAATATTGTCTAAAAAGAATTATTAATATGTTTTTTTTGTAATTTATACAACACCTATTTTCATAAATAATTAATAGGTATGATTTATATTTTATTTAAATGTTAATGTTAATTTTTTTTTCATTTTTTAATTTAGTTGTAATCAGGGCATGGATCGTAAATAACGTACAAAGGAATTTTTTTTTTGAAATGCAAGCCATGGTTGTAATATTGCTGTATTCGTGAACATATAAAGAATAAAATTGAAAAATTTGTACAAAACATTTATTTTTTCGTTAAATTTTCATGTGCGGCCCGCGTAGTAAACTATTCAATATATTTGGCTCACTTGATACTTTGAGTTTGACATGCCTGGCGTAGAAGGTGTAACGCGTCTTAAAATGTATAATAATTTGTGGAATATATTTTTTATATTAATGTAAGGACACAAATATACTATGTATTTTCCTGAAAGATACGATCCCTTTTTTTTTTGTAATACTTATATTTTACATGACAATATCTCGAAATTATGCGTATAAATATATTATACAATACATTTATTACATAATTGTATTTAAATAATATAGGTATTCAATAAATATATTATAGTAAAAAAAATTTTCATGATATTTGTGTACTTTGGTAGTATATCATATACAATAATTATACACTTCATGCACGGTGGGACATACGTCATCCTACCTACAATTAATTTCTAAAAAAAAATCAAAAATTTTTTTTTAACACCAAAGTCTTATTATTTATTTGAACAATAATTTATTTTACCACTTAATTTATGATTTTTCTAAAAAAAATTCTTCTGTGCAAAATAGGTCAAAATAATTATAAACCACCGTGCATGAAAGAGTTAAATGAATACAACCATTTTTAACTTTTATAAATACCATTTATAAAAATAAATTTATTTTATTTTTTATTCAAAATTAAAATCATGCCTTGTTTTCCCATTCTTCAAATTTTTATTATAATTATAAATAAGATTCAATTTTTTTTCCGAACTTGTGTTATAAAATGATATTATTTTTTCTGTAAATTCATTTGTATATCTATCAGGTAAACATAACATAAATTCATTGTTTATTAACACAGCCAATCTTTTTCCAAACTTTGCATCAATCTTTATGAAACTATTTACTTTGTATGATTTTCCTTGTTCCAAATCATTAAATTTTATAAATGTATGTCAATTGTTGATTTTATTTAAACCATCTTTAAAATTTCCCATTTCCAATTCTTATTTATATTAGTAAATATAATTTTTTTTTTTTCAATAATATTTTTGAAAAATTTTCTATTTAATATAAATAAGCAATGAGCAATGAATTATTACAAACTATATATTGTCATATATATAAAATTCAAACAAAAAATATAAATGCAACTAAAATTCAAACAGTAACGGTAGATGGAGAATTTTATCAAAATGTTTCATCTGTAAAACAAATAAAACTAAATTTATAAAAAATCCTGTAATGAAACATAATATTCCCAATAAATCAATAATTTCATATAAAAAATTAAATAATACAGATAAAATGGTATTAGCTAAAGAACTTCATAAACCTGTTAGAATAAGATTTCCTAAAAGAAGAATTTTTACTAAATGTATTGATGATTTATGGGCTGTTGATTTAGTTATAATGAGAAATTATTCAGATGAAAATGGGGGTAGTTCTTATATAATAACTGTTATAGATACATTTTCAAAACGTTCTTGGGCTTTACCACTCAAAAAGAAAGATGGAATTAGTGTTTCAAAAGCATTTGAAAAAATAATTAAACAAGCTGAATCACAAAATCATCATGCGCCAAAATTACATCACATAGATAAAGGTTAGAAATTTGAAAATAAACATTTTAAAAAAGTTTTGCAAGACTGTGGAATTAAAATGTATCACACACAAAATGAAGAAAAAATAGTCAATTATTGAAAGATTTGATAGAACATTAAATAGGAAAATGAGATTACATTTGGAAGTTACAAATTCTAAAAAATGGATAAATATTTTACAAACTTTATTAGATGAATATAATTTCAAAGATATACATCGATCTATTGGTATGAAACCTTGTGAAGTAAATAAATCTAACGAAGACGATGTTCTACACAAATTATTTTCTACAAAAAACAAACCAAAACCAAAAATTAAATTTAGTGTAGGTGATAGAGTAAGAATAAAAGCTTATAAAAAAACATTTGGTTATAAATATAGTAATAATTGGACAAAAGAAATATTTATACTTAATAACATTTTAAACACAAAGCCTATTAAATATAAAATAATAGATTTAAACAATGAAGAGATTGAAGGGAGTTTTTATAATGAAGAGTTACAAAAAACAAAATTTTAAATAATATTTTTAATAGAAATTATTCTATTAAAAAATTGAATGTAAAAAAAAAATAATATTCTCTATAATAAAGAATGGATGGATTAAATAAAATTGAACCTATAGTTAAAGAAATTAATATCTACAGTAAAATGGAAGTATTAAATAAAAAAATATATCCTGCTAAAACTTGTGATAAATGTAATACAACAGTTGGTTGTAAAAATTGGGCTGCTCATTTGAAATCTATTCTAGGGGCGTCATTTGGGGGATTCAGGCTATACATTGGCAGCCCTATTTTTTTAAATGTTTGGTTGGCCCGTATAAAATGTTATAATTGCGCCGTCGCGCGTCGCGTCGTCGAATCTGGTGTATACTTAATAGTTAATAATATTATCTATTATTTTTATTTTTATGTTGGTGACAATGATTAGGCAATGAATATTATTAAATATATCTTTTTTTATTTATATGAAATTGGTTAAATATGTTTGAAAAAAAAGTAATAATGAGTATTTGAATATTAAAATGTGGGGATATGAGTGAGCGAAGCGATCGGAAATTTTTTTAAGTTCCGCTAAATAAACAGGATATATAAATGGCCTGGTGGAGGGAACAATTGGCCTGATTCAAATGTTTGCATCCCTATTGAAAAGTTGAAATAACGCCCCTGATCTATTTATCATCAAAAAAATGTTATAGATCAAACAATTGTACCTTATAGATTTAATAAAACATACAAAGGTGTACTAATTAATCAAAATAGAAATAAATAAATAAATTTAATTTTTTGAAGTTGATGCAAAATGATATAAAAAAAGTATAAAAATAAATAAATGTTATGTGGAATTTTGTGCTTTAGAATATTATGAAAATTCTGAGAATGTTAAATATAATCTACGTAAAATTCCAATTAATGGAAATATTTTTGTTATTGATAAAGAAAATAAAAGTCCTTATATTTCTGAAGTATTATACTCACCAACTTGGTTAGAACTTTGTAAAATAGCTAATGATCAAATTATTACAACAGGTGATTATAAACATCATTATCTAGAGGATATTGTTGTTCAAGATTTAGGAAATATTCTAATGTGTTAATTTATTATGGGATCTTAGTTAAAGGAAGTGATTTCTATAATGTAGGAGACATTGTGTCATATATTTATTTAATTTATATAGTATATTTTTAATAGAAATATTCTATTAAAAAATTGAATGTAAAAATAAATAATATTTTCTATTATAAAGAATTTACGGATTAAATAAAATTGATTCTTTAGTCAAAGGAAATGTTATAAATAATAAAATGGACAAAAAACATATCCTAACAAAAATTGTGTTAAATGTAACTTAACAATTAGTTACAAAAATTGGTCTAGACATTTGAAATCTATTCGTCATCAAGAAAATGATTGAGATCAAACAATCAAACCTAAATTTAATAAAACATATAAAGGTATATCAACAAAACAAATAAGAACACAAAAAGGGAGAATAATGAAAACAAAATAAGAAAGAATACCAAAATCAAAAAAAGAAAGAATACCAAAAACACATAAAGTTTTCAATTTTTATGAAAAACTGTTTGAAAAGAACAAAACAAAACAATTCGACCTATTTTAAAAACTGATGAAACAGCATTTCAAAGTAGATTAATAACTTATATTATTAAAAATAACATGGGTATTAAAGAATTACAACTGTTTTTAAATCGTTTAGATAAACCTGAAATTGGAGTAATCAAACAAGCTTTAACAAAGAAAAATGTAAAAGTAAATATTATGTTTTTTGCTATGTATAAGAGAGGTAATGATGAAGAAAATATGGAATGCATATAAAGAATGTAATTTTAAAACACAAATTAAAATTTTAACAAAAAATTCTATTTTAAGTGATTTTTATACAAATGCAAAAATGTAAATTTTAAATGAAATCGAAGAATTTGTAATGAAAAATTCTCAATGGAGACTTCATCAAATTTTATGTTTGGGAATAAACATAAATGAAAACAATCCTTTTAAAAGTTCTTCATATATTCCATTACCTGAAGATATTTAAAATAAACATGCTATTATAAATGTTCAAAATACAGATGATAAATGTTTTCTTTGGGCAATACACTCTGCTTTACATCCTGTTGAAAAAGATGCACAAAGAGTTTCTAAACATAAAAATTGGGAAAATAAATTTGAGAATGAACTGAAGGATATTGAATTTCCAGTAAAAACCACAGACGTTCCAAAATTTTTTAAAAGAATAAAGGATATTTCTATTAATATATACTGTCTAGAACAAAAAGGAAAATATAAACATATATTTTTACCATTAGTAATAACTAAAAATGAAAAAACTAATCATATAGATTTGTTATATCTTAAAACAGAGAATAAAGAACATTATTGTTGGATTAAAGATTTATGGAAACTTGTAGGAAAACAACAAACTAAAGATGGACATAAAAGATTTTTATGTAAAATGTGTTTAAATAGTTTTGATACAGAAAATAAGTAAAATGACCATAAACATTATTGTGGTAATAATAAACCCGCTAAAATAATTCTACCGACTTATAATGAAACTTTATAATTTCAGAAGCATAATAATTCGTTAAGAATACCTTTTGTTATTATTGCTGACATTGAATGTACACTCAAACCAAAATATAGTTGTCAACCAAATGATACAAAGGCTTTTACAAGATGCTATCAGGAACATGAACCTAATAATTTTTGTTATTATATTAAATATAGTAATGGTGATTATAAACCTCCTGTAGAATATTGTGGTCCAAACATAGCTAAAAATTTTTTTGAATGTATGATAAATGAAGAAATACTTATTTCTGAAATATATGCTAAAATAGTTCCTATGGGAACATTGAATGTAGAACAATTAAATGATAATTAAAATAAATCTGATAAATGTCATATTTGTGAAAGATAAATTTTTTTTAAAAACAACACATCAATATTATACTCAGTGCCAAATTTTAATGTATTGCACTGGTATAAGTCATTGTGATTTATTGGTGTACAATAAGATAGACCCACTAGTGATTACAATTGAGAAGAATATTTTATTTTTACAAACCATTTTAAAAAGACTGGAATATTTTTATTTTCATTTTTTCTTACCAAGATGTTTGCTTGAATAAAGATTTTATTAAGTTGTTCGTTGATTTATAAAACCTATTTTACCTGTTGAACATTTAATATTAAATAAATAAGATACACTTGTTGTTGTGTTACATAGTTATTAATATTAATAATAATATTTTACATTGTAATAGTTTTAAAGAATTTGTTAATTATATTAACATTTATAATACACAATATATACACAATTATATTATTAATTATATTATAATTATATGATTTAAAAATAAATGTTACATTGTTAATCTTTAATTATAGGGTTTTGTAAATTAATTAACACACAACATATATGCATAATATCATCTACATGGGGTAACAAATCTATAGTTATTTTATTTAAAATTCCCAAAGTTTTTAATTTGGCAAAAACTCTTTCAATGTGGATTCTCACACTAGCAATATTGTATGTTTCAACTACTTCATTTTCACTAAATCTCCCATTATGAAGAAAAGGAGGCATTATTAAAATACTGTTTTTATTTTCACAAGAGACCTTAATACCTGGAAAACCTTTATCTGCCAAAACTTCATCACCTTTTTCAAGTTTTGATAAAAAACCACAGTCATTGGTGATAAATGTGTCACTTGCTCTACCCCCATAACATTTTGATAAAAATGAAATTAAACCACTAGGAGTAATTGCTACTAGAGTTTTTACTGTGTAAGCACTTTTATATCTTGAATACATGTTAACTCTTTGCTCAACTGTACTTGGTTGCTCAGTTTTTATCTCTGTGCAATCAATAATACAGCGGCAGTTAGGATAATTTTGCTTAAATGCTCTTGGTAAAGTATCTAAAATTGATTTTTTGTTGGGCCAAAAGATAAAATGTTTTGTTTTGCTAACTAAAGAATTTAGAACCGAATAAAATATTCTTGACACAGTCGTACGATTAATATTAAATAAAATAATACTCCAATGGCTGAATATGATATACCCAATTTAATTTTGATGAGAAAAATCATTAATCTATTTTCTTTACTCACAGCACTATAACAAGAATCAGAGATAAATGAAAGTAGCAAGTTAAAAACTTTAAATGTAGTACTGGTTAAGTCTTTTAATTGTGACTCGTTAGTTATAGAATGATATCCTAAAAAAGAATTCATGTTTAAACAAGATACATCTGGACCACAAGCAATGTCTTTAGTATTAGAAATTTTAGAAATATTATTTGATAATGGGATATTTGCTTGAGTTCCAACATCATTATTCAATTTATTAAATTCGCATTCAAATTTAAATGGATTTGCATTTTTAAAATCAAACATAACTTGAATTCCCACATTAGAGACACAATTCGAGCTTTCACACTGAAGTGGTTCTATGATTTCTACTTCTGAAGACTTGACATCATTTATCATCATTTTTAACTTTTTGTCTTGACGGTTTGATGTTCGTATATACCTATCACTCAGCTGTTTAATATTAACTTGTTTCTTTTTGTACACTTCAGGAAACAATGATGGTATGTATGAAGGGCTATTTGAGTCATTTGAGCGTTTATTACCAACAAAATGTTCACTGCAGATAACAGAATGAGGCCTAGGATACCACAATTGACCATTATTGCTAAAAGCAGATTTACAGAGTTCAATTTTAATACATTATCCACAAACAAATTAAATATATTATGCTTTTATTTAGCTTACTCTAAACGTTTAACTGCATAAATCCATTGCTTCTTTAATTCACTCTGGTAAGGCTTGTTTGGAAAATTATAAAACTTAACATTTGTAGTGTTTTTATAAGTATTACTACAGTTAACAACACAGCAGATTTTACTCATTTTAAACAATAAATAGGAAATAAATAAAAATGTATGGAAAAATAGAAATACAGTCAATAAATACAAATAATTAAAAATTGGTATTTACTATTTAAAAATGTTTTAATTATTAATGATAATTAATAATATAGGTAAGTACCATAATGTCCATAATGGCATAATGTAATATCCGTATCAATGATCATACAAAAACTGCATGCGTACACTACCGGGAGCGCTAGTGTATATCTGCACGGTGTCTATAAGCATAAACCGTAAATCACAAACATTAATGGGAAATCAAGAAATAATATTTAAGAAGATAGGTACATTATTATGGTATGAAATATTATGCAGTTGCAGTTGCACGGTTATCCCGTATCTGTGTGCAGTTGTTATGAATGGTCAATGGGTAAATAATATTTACCAAATATTAGGTATATTTATATAGTTTATACCCACTCCAAAAGGCAAAAATATTAATTATGTCGTTGATACTATAAATAAACTTTATAAGTTATAGCATGTCCCCGCTGGCCTACGCGATCTTGAATTCTGGGTAATACCCCGAAAATACCGTCGGCCATCGATTAACCAGTATTCGTAAGATTATTTTTATTAGGAAATAAATTTATTGGAAATTGTCATTGTGAATTGTGATAATGAAACATTAAAACGTGACCAAAATAATATGATTAAACTGTTTAGAAATTAGTGTTTTTATTTAGTGTTTCAGTTTATGAATATAATTTTAATTTAAATTTCACTTACAATTTAACTATATATTTGTCGATATTTTATAAAACTCTAATACACTAATAATTGAATAAGCAGTATGAATTTAACATGTGAGTATTGTGGACGTGACAGGAATGATCAAAATAATACCAATTGGAAAAGACACGTCGAATCATGCAAAACCAAGAATAAAAGGCAAAAAGTTAACTTGGACAGTTTTTTTTTAAAAAACCAAAACTCTCTACCTGTAAGTACTGTCCTATTAGTGTTTAAATAATATAAATGCAGGTACCTACCTAAATACTTTTTAGAATAAAATTATTTTAAATTATTCAAGCTGTTCTACAAAGTGACATGTTAGTCAACACAGAGGCCTCTACAGCGTCACTATGTACATTTAAAACACCAAGTATGTACCTCACTTTTATTCTTATTTTTGATGTTAATATTTTTCAATTAAGTACAATTTAAAAAATACTGAAATGTTCAAACAAAATGTCTAGGTAATAGAAATTGTATTGTACTGACTACTGAGTCTTATATTCACAAACATAATATGTAAAATTAAATAAAATAATATGTCATCATATTATTAAAGCATAATTGTTTTTACTTGTAAAGCAGCATTTTGTACCGTGCATTTAATATTGACATTTATTGTGTTAACTTTGATCATTTATTGTATTAATTTTTATCAATATAAATTTCATATTTTCTACCTAGTTTATCAACTTGAATCGTTATGTGAAAATTTAACTACAGATGTTTGTAATAAAAACTGCAATCAAAATGTTGCTTTGGCTGGACTAAATACTGATCAGTTGGAGTCAGGTAATTAAAATTCCTATACTCTTAAGTAAATTAATTAATCTATTCAATTTGATAATTTAAACTATTGAAACTATGAAGTATAACCAAATTAAATACATTTAGGAACCTAAACACAAAATTAAGTTACTAGTAACTAATATGTAATAATATTTAATATTATATAATAAAGCATCATATTTTTAAATTGTAAAAATATAAATGATGTACTGTACATTTTATATTTAATTATTTAAACAAATTATGTTTACTTTGTCCATTTTTGTATTATGTTTATCAATATAAATTTAATATTTTTTAGTTAATGAACTTGAATCATCATGTGAAAATTCAAATAATTGTAGTGAAAATGTCAATACAATTTTTGCTTCATTTGGACAAAATACTGATCAGTTAGAGTCAGGTAATACTCCTATACATTTAAGTTAATTATAATTAATTAATTAATATTAATTTTATAATTTATTTATTCAACTTAATTATTTTATTTATGTACTTGTTTATATTGTATAGTTGATCAACTTGAATGGGCATGTTTTAATACTATTTAATTATTAAATAAATAATATTTTTGTTAAATCAGTATGCTTTTATACTTAATTTATTAATATAACTGATTGTGAAAACAATAATTTAATATGAATATTTAGTATTTACCAATTAATCATTTAAATTTTATTTTTCCATTTATAATGTTTGTTTTCTTTTCTTTCATTTATAGATAAACCTGCAGACTCATTTGAACTTATTAGTTCGTTTGATCCCAAATATTTGTTGAACTCTAATTTGACTCCAGAAGATAAAATAGCAATTATCAATAAAGGAGCATTTCAAGAATATCTTTTCCCATTGTGACGTGTAATGCAAATTACGTATGTCCAAATTATTTATATCAACTACCAAATTACCACTGCACGTATATCCTTGGTATAATATATATATATACATTATACACATAATGTTTGTCGAATTTGTACTATCGAACCGTCGCCGCAGCCGTTATCCATAAGGAAGCCCTATGCCGTGACGATAACCGCTGCCCACCTACCATACTGCACACCCAGCATTTTTTTTTCTTCTCTTCTTGCCCTCCGACCTGGACGGACGTCTCCGGCAACCAAAAGCCAGCGTCCGAGTTCTTTTCCATATATTGTGTAAGGTTTAAAAATGGA